>NC_141762.1:8542500-8694375 GCF_982258835.1 Parasteatoda tepidariorum
ATTAAAAATTTTAACACTAATATGAAAAGGAACTAATTAGTTTTTCATAAAAATTTAAATTTTAATTCTGAACTGAAACAAGAAATTAAGAAAATTCAAAAGAATTTCTGTATCCCCCGTGTTGATAAAGCTAGTAATAATTTTGCTACTGTCTGAAAATGTTTTTATAAACGACTTCTTTCCTATGAACTTGACAAAAAACTCAACACAGTGATATTATTATTATTAAAATTAGTGCTATTTATGAAAGACTTAAAATTAAACCAAATAATTTCAACAATTTTCTTTTTCTTTTTGCTAATCCAAAATTCCATGAAACCCGAACCAAGTTCAGGTTTATTGCTAGTGGCGTAAATAGTAACGTGAAAAAAAATCACCACTTACTTAGAAAATACTCTTAAAAAGTTATACAATAAAATTAGTAAGCATACTAAAACAAATAATCGCCTAAATTGGAATATTAAAAATAGTAGGTATACAGGTTCTAAATATACTCAAAACTTTGAATAGTGTGAACTTTCTATACTGTTTTGATTTCGTAAACTTATATACTTCCCTTCCAACTAATAAAATTCTTGATGACTTTCTTAAAATTCATACTTTGTTTCATCTGAATGATATTATTGATGAAGAGAACTGGAAATTTCTAGTTCATATTAACCTAAACAACAAATATATCTTATTTAAACAATGTCTTTTCAACAAATTAATGGTATCCCCAGGGAAATAATTTTAGTACTAATGTTTGCAATATTTTTCTTTTTCTACAAGAATATATTGATTCGTTAAATCATATGTTAATCTTCCTAATAATTCCTTCTTTCTCAGATTTACTGATGATCTTTAAATAATTTTCTCTTCAAGCTCACCAGAATTACTTGATATCATTAATATTTTATGAAATACAGCAGATTTGAGCTCAGAAGTTTTTTAATTTATTTTTTTTCTTGAAAACAAAATTATCTGTTTGAAAATACCGCCTCGCAGAATAAGCTGTAGTAAGCAGCTATAAATTTTCTAGCCGGAAATCGAGCATGTAAAGAGCTCGAAATTGTTGATGTTTACTTTTACATTGAAAACGAAATCCATTGAAGAGTTTAAAATCTTTCTAGAATTAACCTGCGGTGGGCAATTGGTCTGCAGAGTTAAACTCACAGCTTCGAGATGCCACATAGTCGTCCATCATCGCTTCGCAGTTTAATGACAGGAACGATGGAATCGGGTATGTTGTACTAAGCACATCGTGAAAATTTGTGGGAATTTGTTATTTAGCATAACTTTCAGATAGGCTAATTACCCCCAATTTCGCCGTTGGTTACAAAATATCGAAATAAAGCTTTGTTTTTCTATTAATCTCATAAAAAAATAAGTTCTAAATTTGGGATTTCTATATTGCGTGAAACATATGTTTCTCAGCATTGTTAATTTCGAGTTAATTATCCCAATAAATACAAACATGAAAGTGAAACTTTTAGTTTTTTTTTCTTTTTACCTGATAGCGAACATATGGTCAAAATTTAATATTCCTATCTTGGTAAAAACGCTTGTTAGCATTGCTGCCAGTTAGGATAATTACTACCTAATTGGCTCGACAAACCTTAATAATTGCAACATGGTGCCACATAAGAGAAATAGTGTATCGCAAGCTGTAATATGAACATTTATTTACTTTTCAAAAAAGTCACCATTTACATTGAAACGTTTGTCAAGTCGTGGCACCACCTTTTGGATCCCATTATCAAACCTAATCGTATGTCATGCCATCATTTTCCAAGGGCTTCCCACTTATTTATCCCTTACGTTTCGGAAACAAATGAAAAGAGGCGAAGTGGTACTAAGTCAGAAATGTATCCAGTAAATCGAAATGAAAATTGCGCAGCTGCGTCTTTGTTCTTGCGCATCAACGTTTTGTATCAAGTCTTCATTCATTTCAGTAGGCCGTCCAGATCGTTCTTCATCACGAACATTTATTCTTTCCTTCATTAAAAAGCCTTTTACGTTTATTTCCATCACCCTAAACTCCTTCACCGTCCCTCCTTCTTCCTTTACTCCTTCACCATAAATTTCAACAAGCTGAAGGTGAGTTTCATCAAGGCGAACTTTTTTTGCATTTAAAAACCTAGTAACTGAACGCACTTTGTGTGGTTATGTGTTTTTCTAGATACCTGTAATTAAATAGACGAGAGTATACTAACGTCACGTACTAACATTTAATTACAACTCTCGATAAGATAGAAGACGAAAATATATTATGAAATGAAGTTACAGTTAACATATATCAGTTCACACGAGCTGATTCCACATCACCCCTTTCTATTCGGGGCTCTCACGGTTCCCCCACAGCAACTTTTGGAGATTTATCTTTCTTTCGAGTCAAAACTGGTGAATCTGGATCTCTTATTTCTGTTTCTGACAAGCTCATTTTGTTATCATCTTCAGAAAGAGCTTCCTCCAAATCGTCTTAGAGTGGAGGAATCTATAGTTTAGATCCTGTAACCAAATGTTCCGTCGAACCACTTGTTTGCCTTCCTTAACCTCTTTGAGACGGGCGAGTCATATATGCATTCTCAGGGTGTCGATAATCAGAGTAGAGAAGATAAAATTGGTAGCCAAACAATTTTTATAGCAGTTTATTTGTGGGCGGGGTAATAAATAATAGTTTGCTTTATTTAATTCACCACTACTTAGTTCAAGTTAAAAATTGTATAGTTACACTTCTAACACATAAGGAATGAATGTATTCGATTTAAAGTGAAAGCAAAAATAAGTCTGTCAAATAAGCTATGCCCAAACTTAAGATACCACTTTTTATTTTTTACCATCCAGATTCTGATGCTGTACGAATACATTTATGACTCGACAGTCTCGAAAAGGTTAACAAAGTATGACCTTGGTGATTCAGCTTTTCTCTGTGCAGTGCCAACAATCTTCGTATTAGTTATCCATACACTTTGGTTTCAATTCATGCATGGGCATTGTGTCTTCGATCATAATCCTTTCTCTGCTTTTCTATTATTTCATCTTCTTTTTTCCTCTAATCTCTCATTCTCAACTAGCTTTGATTAAAGTAGTGAAACTGCTAAAGGTAAGGTTGATTATAGTCGACATCCCATCAACAATTCAGCAGGACTGTTGCTATCCTTCAAAGGTGTCGTTCCATAATTCAACAAAGCCAAGTAATAATCTTTAAACTATATGAATCTTAATTTTATTATTTTTTATTTTACTGCCACTTCAGCAAGACAGTTGCTTTGAGATAAGATACCTTCAACACAGTTGCTTTGAGATAAGATACCTTGGACTTGAAGTAATATGCTTAAAGTCGTACAGTTTTGCGAAGTCTTAAAATTCAGCGGTTCTATTGACTTCAAATAGTGGTCCATTGTCTGATCTTACAATATCCGGAATTCCATGTCTAGCGAAAATCTATTTGCAGTGTATATAAATTACTTCCTTTAATCTTAGCATATTCAATTCTGCCACTTCTGCATAACGCGAGTAAAAATCTGTTACAAATAAATACCATTCTGCGTGAAATTTGAACAAATCCATAGGTACAATTTCAAAAGGTCTTTGAGAAAAATTAGTTGGTTTCAAAAGTTCAAAACAGTTTTCAGCTTCCTGTATGCAGGAGGGACATTATTCCTATAAAAGATATCAAGTCATTATACTGTAGAATTCGCTAAAGCACGGCATTTATTTCCATGGATTCTGCCTATTATTTCTTACCGTAACCTATTTGGCTCGATTACTTGGATTCTCCTGATTAACAAGCCATTTTGTGTGAAGATTTCATATCTTAGAGGCCAAAAGGGTAGACATGATAGTATTATCTTGTTTTTCTCCGGCCAACCTTGATGAACCTAATTGATCAACATCTTGCACGCAGAGTCAATTTATTGTTCTAGTTTTAGTTGAGAAAGTCTTTCTGAAGACATCGCAACAGATTCGATGACTTGATAGGCACAAGTTTCAACTTCCTCTTCCAGTTCTAGACTTGGAATTTCTTGTTAGTGGTGTGCTCTAGATAGTGCATCTGCAGCACAATTTTTTTTCAGGATTGTTAAATAAGTCAAAAAAATATCTCATGAGCCTCATTTTGAGACGGTGAAGACGTGATGTTAAGTCATTTTCTTGTTAGTATTGGGAAAAGAGGTTTTTTATTTTGATTAAAAAAATTTTGTTTGAAACTTTTACTGATCTCATATCCTAAAACGTCTCAGTTTCTGTAATGAAACACCCAAAGTGTCTGTTGTAAAAGTCTTTAATTTTTATAAATCATAACAAAATTTAGTAATTCCTTTTTTTTAATTCAAAAAATACCGATTCAAAAACTGAAATTAAATGGCGGAAAAATTAGAGGAAAAAAAATTGTTGGTCACTAAAAATATGTTTTAGCTAATTATTAAGCTTGAAAAACTCAATTTGTACGATCTAAAAAAATTTCAACAACAAAGACGTTGAGTGAAATATAATATTTCTTGCGACTGATACGTTACCCTCAGTGTTCGGAAAAACTACATTATTTTTGTAGTTTACTACTACTACATTGTTACAAATGTCGTTAACTAAAACTATATTTCTTTAATTGTAGTAATTACAAACTACTTTGGAAATGTTCTAGTAATTTAAGGAGCTTGACTTTTCAAGAGAACTTAATTTACGCCTATGTTCAAAATGGTTCTGAATAAGAAGTTGACTTACCCTAAATATAAGGGAATAATTAAGAATCATTACTTCAAGTCCAAGATATTTAAGCCAGTTTGTTATTCCAAAAAAAAAATTTCGAATTTGTTCATTTAATCTTCATCTTTTTACGCCTTTTCAGACCGCGAGTATTTAATTTAAGAAATGCGAAACTATCAAATGCTTGCAATTTTTTAATTGTTTATTGCTCTTTTATTTCCTCCAGAAATTAAAAATATCGAAAATACATTGCTTCCTTTAAAGTAACATCAATGTAACAATAACATCAATGTGAAAGTGTGACAGAAGTGATTGATTATCTATTTTTCGTAATGGTTAGGTCATATATCAGTTGTACTTGATTTTAAATACGTAGATTTTAAATACGTAGATTTTAAATACGTAATTTCATTTCCATAGGGTCATTTTCATTCCCTCAATTGATGGACCCTCGAAAATACATCAAATTTGAAAAATTAGTTGCGTTAGAGCCGTCTAAAGTAACGTTAAAAGTAGTTACCAGAAATCGCTATAAACTACTATTTTTTTGTACCGCACTGCTCACCGTGCTACTGTTTTCTTAAGCAAGTAGCCATACATGGCAATACTTTTACTTTCGTTACTTGTACCGCCGGTGCAAGTAAAAAGTACGTACTTTTACTTGTACTTCGTTACTTTTTAAACTTAGTACTTTTACTTGTACTTTCGTTACTTTTTTAGGGAAAAAGTAAAAGTATTTGTAACGGAAATATCGAATGAAATCGTTACTTTTTTCTAAAACTCGGTAAGCTTTCTTTAAAAAAAAAAAAAAAACTGTTAATGCAATATATATATGCATTCACAGCTAACTTCGTGTTTAAATACCTTATGTTTCAACTTATACTACACATTCAATTATTTTTTACTAGCTCAAAGATCACAAAGCTATCTGTTTGCTTTGTTTATGTTTGTGTTTTTAAAACGCGTTTCTAAGGAGTAAAACAATTTTAAATCAATGGTAATTTAATTAAATAAAAATAATAAACTAAAAATTAAAGTCAATAGATAAAATTTCTTTTTCGTGCAAATCCCTAAAAAGTTTGATATTAAAATTATATTTGATTTTAAAATTATATTATACGATTACATTATAAAATTATATTATAATATTCTTGCGAATTTAAAAATAAATTAATATCCATAACTTTCAAAATTAAAAATAATTAAATAAATAACAACAATTTTGCAAAAACATTAAAGAACATAAGAATATTATTCAATGAAATTTCAGGTAACTTTGAATTTTCGATTTCCTAGAAATGTATTTTTAAATCGTTACTTTTTTTGCTTAGTACTTGTACTTTTTACTCGTTACTTTTTAAAATAAGAACTTTTTACTTTTTACTCATTACATTTTTTAAAAATACTTGTACTTTTACTCGTTGCCATATATGCAAGTAGCTCACTACACTACAAACTACGAAAAAAGGAACGACTACAGTAGTTTCACTACTTGCAGTGGGCTATTTCTGACCACTGGTTACTATTAATTCATGTGAAGCCCTTAGTCACAACAATCATTTTTAATTTAATATTTTATGCAAGCATTGCTCATATACCTTTTAACCCTTGTAAATAACAATTAACATATGACAATACACTCTCCCGTCTTAGGAGCTTTCGTAATTTTTGAACAGCCACAAATGAAATATCTAGTTAGCTTTTGTAGGCAATGTAATTTTTCTCTTCGTAAATAGATGTAATTCATCGAAACTGCAAAAAACTGTGCTCGCGACGAATTATGCCTATGACAATCGTACTCGTGTAAATATATATATATATATATATATATATATATATATATATATATATATATATATATATATATATATATATATATATATATATATATATATATATATATATATATATATATATATATATATATATATATATATATATATATATATATATATATATATATATATATATATATATATATATATATATATATATATATATATATATATATATATACAGCCATTTCGCGAAGTGGCCACGATGCTCCGGCCAAAACACGATGTGCTCATTCAAGAATACCCGGTAGGCGACCATTTTACTATCTTATTTAATATCTTTTGTATTTCTAATAACTTTCACTTTACAGGAAAAAAAAATTGTAGTGGTATGTTTGTTCACATACCGAGTGGTATGGTGGGACCACAATTTTTTAATATTTGCTTTATTAAAAAGTTAATTTGCTAATATTGCCCCTTTTGCTTTCTTTTTTAATTTAAAAATATAAATCTTCTAATTTAAAAATAGAAAAAAAGTTTTTAAATTAAAATTTTAAAAATTTAATTTTTTACTTTGTCTCAAATGGCCACATCCCTTCACAGTTAGCGGCTGGTACAGCAGCTAGTAATTTTTAAAGAATGAAGTTATGGTCGTACAGAGCCAATAATACGTGCCAATGATTTTTTCTTCCAACTTTGGCTGATCCTCCCATGCCACTTTGCGATCTGGCCGGCCAATTATCGAAATCAAGGCCAGCCAATTTACAGCGTTCTTAGCCATTTCGCAATTCGTTGAGGAAATTTTTGAGTAAAACTCTCATTCAAATTACTAAGGATCGGATACCAAGAAAATTCCCCACGGTTATCCCTACGATAATGGAATTCTAACAAATGATCACTGAAAAAATTTTTACGTCAGCAAAAACATCAGAATTTAACACTTGTATTGAATTTGCGCCAAACCCAACTCTGAAAATCTGAACCAAGCAAGAGAACACATACATGGAAAAAGTTTTAAAGTGAAACAAACTCTCACATGAGTTACTTTTAGAGGAAAGCCTTCCACTGTCAGCCTTATGACAAGGGGTTTAATCCCATGATCAATTTACCATTAAGAATATTTTTACTTCAGCAATAACGTCCCGCAGTGGACTTTTCTGGCTTTCAACAACTTTTTGGAAATGATATCTGACTAATGTCAGATCTATGAGAATAAGCAGCAACAACAACAGTGGATTAATCGTTAAGACACGGTTCACAGCAGATCACCGAAGTCAAGCGTCACAAGCTGCGATCAGTGTGCGGGTAGGTGACCACTTGATTCAGTCTGAGAAGGTCCGAGTGTGTGCGGTATTGGACCTTATTAAACTATTTTACTGTAAATTGATCGACTTCCCTCGCAAGTCGTTGGGCTACCGAAGCGGGGGAGCCATCCCCTCTTGCAGAGTATCAGAATTGTGATGGCATGTCTTTAAACCATACTCAGAGATGTTTCAGAGTCCGTCGCCAATAGCCCATTGTGCAGCTCTAGTGTGACGTAAATGAACTACAACAACAACTTAAGGAGTAACGTTTTGTTTCAGTTTAACTTTTATTATGGATTTATAACTATCATTGTTCAACTCCTCGCTGCGTAATCGGTTAAGGAGTGGTTCATTCCGCTTGTAGACAGCCTGAGCTTGTGAATTCGATACTAGCAGCCGATTGAGCAGAGTGGTGCACTCGTTATCTGTGGTATGGGTGCTTGGAGAAAAGAGAGTCAGCTCATAAACTGCCCACATCTTCTGATAATTTGGCAATATTTCGAGCAATATTTTAGTTTAAAAAAAATTTCTTCACTTTCTTCGAAAATTTTGAAAGTAAAGGAGCTTTAATATCTTGCCATAAACATCGTTCAAACTCCGTCTTCCCCTTTGTCCTCAAAAATAAACAAATTTACAAAACCCTTAGTCCTGTTTAGGTGCTTATGAAATATATTAAAACGGCTCATTAATGGGTTAATTTTGTCAAAAAGATTGCTCCCTTTTCAACGTTTGTTTTTTCCTTTTATTTCTTATTGAAAAACAATTCTTATAATGTGAATTACAAGAAGCTAGCTCCACAGAAATGCGTTAAAATACTTTTAACGGTCACAGTTTATGAAACACAAATAGTAGACGCTTTCGTATAGATTTTAATTTGAAGTGTTTGACTGAAATACCATTACAAAGCAGAAAAATAAATAAGGTTTTCTCTACAAAATTCTTCTCTGCCGTGCAGCACATAATTAAGCATAGCGCTGATATTTGTTAGACGACGGTAGCTATGGCGACCCTATGGAATGTGCAGGCATTGTATGGATGGTCACGCGAGGTCAGTCAAAATAACTGAAGAAATTTATTTTTAGAAAATGATCCCTTTCTAACACAACTTGCCTCCGAATTAATTGATTTTCGTTAATCTAAAAAACTTGGAAATTTTATACATAATTTTATAAACTTGAATAGTAGACTACGTTTTTATTTACTCGTTTTTATGACAGTTACGATGAAATCTTGCAATCAAAATTTCGACGCCTATATTATTCACCTCCCCGATTAGCTAGAACACTCAAATCTCTTAAGAAGATAAAAGTGTTAGTTCCACTATTTTCTTAACCGATACGAGCAAAATATTTTACACTGTAATAGGAATTAACCTTTTAAATGAAGTTCTGACATCATAAGTTTAAATAGTTTTCTGATCGCCAGTAACAGTCAAATCGTCTTGCCGAAAATTGGACGAAGACAAATTATCGTGGGACAATTCGTCGTAAGAACAATTCGTCACATGGCAGTTCATCAAGCGCGCAGTTTTTCTTAGTGATAATTCAACGTTGGCATAATTTGGCAGCAACAATTCGTCGTGGCCACGACTAGTAGCGAACAGTATTTGTCGTAGGCACAACTCACATATGACGTTTAATTAATATGTACTTCTGGCAGTAACATGCGCTATTGGTAAAATGGTAATTTGTGCAATTTTGATAAGAATTCTACAAAGAGCCACGATGGCTCAGAGGACAGAGCGTTCGCCTTCCAATGAAGTGACCCGGGTTCGAAACCCGGCGATGGCTGGTCGATGCAAATTCCGCACCCGGCTTGCCCCGACCACAGTACTGGCTTGAAATATTCTCAGTGGTAGACGGATCATCGGTTAGAATCCTTTTGCGGTCTAGCTAACGGTGGGAGGTTCTCGTGCTCTTCCGCTCTTCCTCTCCATGTAACGCAAGCGCGGGTTAATTCCATCAAAAGTCCTCCACGAAAGCAAATTTTTCCAATACTTGATCCAGGAGTTCCTTTGTCTTCTGGATAGGATTCAAAATTACTGGGCTACGCAGTTCAATATTAGTAGTCATAAACCCCAAAATCGGGTCGACTGTTCAACGACGGTTATATAAACTCCTGTTTGTGAAAATTGCAACACCATGAGGGAATCGTCATAATTGAATGAAATTTACTACACAGTTGAGTGGTACAAATAAATGATTAAACTTTCAAAGCAAACAAACAATAACAAGAGATCGAAATCAGTATTTTGTGTAGCCACCACGCACCGTAATAAGCGCTGCTACACGGCGTGTTATGGAGTCAAGCAAATTCTGAATGTCTGCCTGAGGAAGAGCATTCCATATAGTTTGCATGCGTACCCAAAGTTCGTCTGTAGAAGCAACAGGACGAGGATCATGAGCGAGGCACCGACCAACGAAATGACACACATGTTCAATTGGTGACATATCTGGGGAATACGCAGGCCAAGGAAGAAGCTGTACCTGTCGCAATGCAAGGAAGGATTGAACAGTCCTAGCAATATGAGGGCGGGCATTGTCTTGTTGAAATACAGCGTCTGGAAAGGCTTGAAGGAAGGGAACAGCTTGGGGCTGTAAAACTTAACTGATGTACCGGTTGTTGTTCAGATTGCCCACAATTCGTAGCAATTGAGATCGTCCATGCCATGCTATGGCACCCCAGACCATAACTCCTGGTGTTCGTCCACTGTGGCTTTCGATAATGCACTCCGGAAGGTGGCGTTCACCGGCATAGCGTCTGACACGAATGCGGCCATCATGGTACCACAAATTAAAGCGGGATTCGTCAGAAAACACGACACGCTGCCAATTAGCACGCCAGTCCCTATGCTGATTGGCCCATTGTAGCCGCAGGCGGCTATGGTTTAGCGTGATGGTGATCATGTATAAAGGAGTTCTTGCGCGCAGTCCACGCTGCAGTTGACGTCTACGAATTGATGAAGCACACAATGAAACACCTGTAGCTATTGACCACTGTGCTGCCAGTTGTCTAGAGGGAGCCGCACGGTCTGTCAGCACCATGCGGACCAGGTGTCTATCATCGCGAGCTGATGTGACATTTCGGGGTCCACTCCCGGATTTCCGAGTTGTCTGACACTCGTCCATCCACTGCTTCCAAACACGCATCACTATGCTTCTGTTACGCTGCACACGAGCGGCTACTGCACGATAAGACAATCCAGCTTCAGGAAGGCCGATGATTCTCCCTCTTTCAAACTCCGTAAGTTGTTGAAATCTCGCTCTCTTTCGTAACGTCTGAGCTAACGTTTACCACTAGCAGATAACCACCGATAACCATAAACGCCTCACTACAGTCATCTATTTATTCGGATCCATTCGCCGTTCAGAGGACGCTGCTCAGCATACGCATGCGCTACGGGTCTGAAATTCTAATCATTTGCATATTATGCTCTACTTTGCATTTCCTGAAATTTTCAGTTCACTCGCGTAAGTCCTTCATGGTGTTGCAATTTTCACAAACATGAGTTTATATATTAAAAAGAAATAAGAAGAAATAATAAAAAGATTTCGACAAAAAGTTTTTCATAGTTTCCGATGATATTTTTTCCAGTGGTGGCAAAGATAGTGTATTAATATTTTAATGAATTGGAATTTGAAGGGTTTTTTTTTCAACACTAGTTATAAATATTTCAACAATAAGCTAAAGGTCAAATAGATGGAAACGGCCATGTTCCAAAATCCTTATCAAATTATAATAACAATTAATTTTTTTTTTTATATATATAAAAAAATATCTCTCCTAGCTGGCTGCTTCTGACAAACTCATTTTACACGAAACTCAAATGTTAAAGTGTTTTTATTATATTTATTGATTATTAAATCTGCACCGATGCTAAAAAGTTTTAATACCGATACTTTGTAAATGAGTGTTTTACGGTCCCTCGAAAGGGATATTTAGCGGAGAAAATTACTTGATAGTGGTAAATTTTGGCTATCGTGAGTAGGCCGCGAGCAATATCATCACGACAAGTGATGATAAATACATTTAATTTTCATTCTAATAGGATAAGCTACAAAAAAAAATTTTTTTATTTACTTCAATAACGTAAAGTCACCGAAAAGGGCAACAAATAATATTAATTTTAAACAAATTTTAAATTATTTTAGCTATATTAATTCATAAACTTAGTGGAAGAACCAAGAAAGTGGCATTTTCAAAACGAAAAAAAATGTATCCAAACTTTTTTATTAGCGATTTATTATAAAATGGGACAAATAATTATTTTGCTTTATTTTATTTACCACGGTCTAATTTAAAATAAAAATCATTGCAAGGATGCTAAGAACTAATGATGAATAGTTATGTTTAATTTTATCGATGACCAATTTTATTCATACTTGTTGCTTTTCAATATAAGCATGAATCAACTGAAAATGAAATATAATAAGTTCTTAAATTCGTTTTTTGTTAAATTGAAATAAAAAATAAACCTTAACAATTTTATTTGTTTGTTGGCTATAACTTTTAATATGTGTTTTTATTTACTAAGAAATTAATCTTTGATGATACTTAAATTAGTAAAAGTATTATACTCCGTTGCAAGTTAACAAAAGGCAATTGTGATATAAGATTCAAATAACTATCCGCTTTTGCATATCGTTCCGTTTTATTTTGTTACCAAATTATACAAATATGCTTTCAAAACAATAGAAAAGATTTTAAAAGTGAAACACGCCAGACAGAAGTTTAATTCGTGCTATCTTTTATGATATATATAACAGAATTATTAAAAAAGGGTTATAGTTTCGAAGTTTTATTGGAATCCTAGACTTGCAGTCATATTTCGATAAATGAGAAAAACACTCATATTTCAAAGAGAAACAACTGTATGATGCTGCAAGAGCATTGGATTTGATCAGACCACTAAAAGTGGCTCGTCTTACGCTGATATGTCCTTAACAAATCCAATGCGAGATTTAATTTTTTTCACTGTAGAGGAAAATAGTCTGCAAGAAACTATATTTACTACTTTTTCATCAGTTCCTTTAAACGCTAATAGAAAAACGAATATTGGTTGAGATTTTTAAATATCATTTTCATTAATTCTTATTACTTGTTAATTGATTAATAAATTATGCTTTCCTCATTTCACACAATTTAAGAAAGTAAGCTGAAAGAAGCTAGTGCATAGGTGCAACCAGGGCCCTACTTAACCTAATTGGGGTCCGGGGAAAAACCTTCTTTGGGGGCCCCCTATGCTTTACCACTTCTGCAACGAAGAACCGCACTTTATGGAAGTATATAAATTTTTCACCTCATAGACAACAAGAAAATTGACTAGAACCTAAAAAAATTCAAAATAAAAAGTAATATTTTTAAAAACCACGTTTTAGTAGTGGAGAATAATAATTAAGAAAAAAATTGAAAAACGAAAAACGTGGGGCGCATGAAATACATAACAGTAATGTTATATTAGTGTGTGTATGTGTGCTCTTGAGAATATGTGTATGTATATCAGTAATTGTAATTGTATCTGAATGTGGATGTGGAATATGCTTTGGTATATGCATAGGTATGTGGATGTATATGTGGCTGTGCATGTGTATGAGTAAGAAAATGTGTATATGTATGTGTATATGTACTGTTATGTATTTCATGCGCCCCACGTTTTTCGTTTTTCAATTTTTTTCTTAATTATTATTCTCCACTACTAAAACGTGGTTTTTAAAAATATTACTTTTTATTTTGAATTTTTTTATTTTGAATTTTTTTATTTTAAACTATGATTTTTTTAATTTTTAATTTTTATTTTATATTTTACGACTACAAAAAACGTGGTTTTTAAAAATATACATTTTTATTTAGATTATTTTTCTTAGTCAAGAGTAGTCAAGACTACTACAAGACCACTACTAAAGCAATAGAACTTTTATTTTAAATTAGGGATACAAAAATCTTTATAGAAAAACAATACCTTTACGACTTTCAATAGTTTTATGCTGATGACAACCAAAACAATCTGGAAATGAATGAGGAAAAACTGGATCCTACCACGTGATTTTTCAGCCAATAAAAATACTCCGACAACAAAAATCTTTTCACCTCACACGTAATAATTTGAAATAATGGAATCGACAACAAAAGACAATCTCGAAAATAATTTTTTTTTAAATTTTAATTTTATTTTACTTTGTATGTCTTTTTTCTCTTCATTTTCATGCATTGTCATCCAATTCTGAACTATGTGCCAAATTTGAAGTTCGTAGCTAGTCGGGAAGTTAGTTTAAAATCGATTACAAAATTCCACCCGGACAGACATACACGAAGGCAAGTTTATATAAACGTGGTAAAAATAGCTATAAAGTCCCTCCCCCTCTAATGGTCAGATGAAATATAGTTCTGTCCATTTCATTGATTTTCTGACAATTCTAAGTCCATCATGCCGAATGCAGTTTTTTGATTGTTAACTTTGTCATCTTGCTGAGAAAAATTCATATCCTTACTGACATTAGGGCGAAATTCAGCTAAATTTAGGCAATTACGATGACCATATTAACACAATCAGAAACCTGTATTTTGCAAACATATCGCATTCTACGGTAGGTAAAAATACACGCTTTTGATTGGCCAAATTTTTCCATCGTAATTGAGAAAATTTAGCTGAATTGCGCCCTGGAAAGCCACGGATTTATAAATTGTGTTCAAGTTCATGCGATAGATTAATGAAGAAGCTAACATAAAGCTGGCAGATTTTACACTGTACTGATATTTTGTTTTAAAAAAGTTCATTGAAGAAGGGAAGGTAAAGCAAAAACTTTCTATTTGATTTGGGGGCAACTGCCCCGTATGCCCCTGCCTTAGTCAGGCTCTGGATGCAACGCTGTTCCAAGAGTTAGCGATGTTGAGATACGTTCTCGCTAGGAGCTTGGCATCCATTTGGCGTACACATGGATGGAAACAGGCTTTCTCCATAGAGATAATGGTTTTTTCTTAATTTGCAACAGAGTATAGAATAATTAATGTATCTTTTGAAAGAAAATATTTATGCTCTAATTGCAATTGTTATTCATTTCTATTAAAAGCTGATCTAACAAACACTAATAAAAATATATTTAGTGAAGATAGTGCAAAAAAATATTAAAAAATTAAAAATATTGCAAAACAAATTTAATATGAGTGTTATAAACATATACTATACTTTTTTCAGTTGTCTTTGTATTTCTTATAATTATGATTTTATACACTTTAAGCAATTATCAACGTAATTCCTTATTCCTAATTTAGGATAAAATTTAACTATCTTATTAATTTAGTGAAAATAGTTTTTAACATCAGATTTTGAAATTCTGCACAGGAATAAAATATGTCTTGCCCAATTAAATAAATTGATGAAATAAGTCGATTTTCAAAACTGACTTACTATACATTTTTATGAATATATTTACTTAACTATAAATTTGAATATTTTTTTGAGGAACATATGTGCATGCATGACAATATTTTTATTTCCGTTACTTGTAACGAAAGTAAAAGTAAAAAGTACGTACTTTTACTTGTAATTCGTTACTTTTAAAATTCAGTACTTTTACTTGTTTTTTCGTTTCTTTTTTGGGAAAAAAGTTTAAGTATTTGTATTGAAAATGTCGAGAGAAAAAATCTCTACCCTTTTCGGAAATGTTTTAAACATTTTCCTTTTTTTTAAAAAAGAAAAACTCAAAATTTTTGAAATTTATTATTTTTTAATTTATAAATTTAATGTATTATATATTCTTTAACAGCTAACGTCTGTAACATCTTGAAAGATTGCAATTTCCCGAAATGGAGGGGGCGGCTGGAGGGGAGGGAACGTGAAACCTTTACTGAAATGTATTTTAAATGTAAATGAATAAATTTTTTTTTTACTTATTTATTTAAAAAAAATTATAATGTTATTGAATATGTTCAACAAATTAATTTGATACAAAAAATTCTAAAAGCAAAACCGAAATTTCTGAAGATTTAATAGTTTTAAAATGAGCATAATTTAAAATTTCCTTTTTATATGCAAACATTGAATTTTGATTTCTCGTTTAGTTTCTCTCAGCGTTCACTATTTCAATAGAATTGTGCAACATTTCCCTACATTTTAAAGTTTATACATTTAAATTAAAATTTTATGCATTTTTTAGAAAAAAATAAGTTTTTACATTTTTTAATGGTTGGTTGGTTGGTGTCGTATCCTCTATTGAATCATATTTCATGGTGTGCTTGAATAGTTTTTGTTATTTCTATGGCATTAAAAGAATACAAATCCTCTTCTGTGGATTTGTTGTGGAGTACATTTTTTAATGAAATTTACAATTACTTTGAATTTCTTATTTCCTCGAAATGTCTTTAAAATCGTTACTCTCTTGTTTAGTGTTTTTACTTGTACTTTTTAATCGTTACTTTTTAAAATCAACACTTTTTACTCGTTACTTTTGCTTGAATTACTTGCACTTTTACTCCTTACTTTTTTAAAGTAACATATGTAGTGGCATAGTTTTGGGGAGGGTTTGGGGGACAAAACCCCCTCCGGTATTATAGATTACTTGATTAATGAGCTATTGAATGGTAAATAGGTTTTAAAGAAAAATTTCATTCTTAATTTTTTGTAATATATATATATATATAATAACAGGGCTACATCTCTGTTATCATTGGTGTATTCATATTAAAAAATGCAGTTGAAAGCCATGATACGTTATAAAAAGCTTTATTTAAAGATAGCTGGTGGTTACAACAGTTCACATCTCCACTCCACACAGGAGGGGGTGTGGACAAATCTCCAGACGGTTATTGGAACATATTATTCAGCAAGAGTCATCATGCGAAAGCAATCGCTCTCACATTAAATACTACAGATATTGGTGTACTTCGGTCCCAGTCGTACATGCCTTTGTAACTCTACGCAGTATGGAAAATCATTTAATGTTTCCTAATATGGAAGTGAAAGAGGGACAAGACTCTAAAAATAACTCCTCCTTTCAAATATAAATCTAATTATTATTCAATGGTATGTTTTCAGCCTTGAATTCCCAAAATAGAATAGCTCTACGCCTACTCTTTAACAAAGACATTTTATGAAACCGAAAGAGTTTTAATTCTTTTATTAATACAAAAGTATTTATTATTTTTGTATTACATATATATATATATATATATATATATATATATATATATATATATATATATATATATATATATATATATATATATATATATATATATATATATATATATATATATATATATATATATATATATATATATATATATATATATATATATATATATATATATATATATATATATATATATATATATATAACATGCAATACCCCTCCAAATATACAATAAAACTACGTCATTAGGAATGGTTCCTGGCTCTGGATGAACAGTAAAATTGGTTCAGTACCGGATCATGAAATTGGTTTGTAGGTTCATCATAACTGGTTAATGAAAATCCACCAAAAAAAAATAAATAAATAAATAAGTGAATAAAATTATAAGAGATGTAACGGAAATTTCACTTTGAAAACGCTTTTTCAACGAAAACAGCTTGACTTCATTAATCATCCTATGATATAAATATATTTAACCTTATGAAGAAAAAATGGAAAGAAGAAATCATTCATTAATTGAAAGGCTTTAGATTTATTTTGCTTCTGCAGTTGACTTCGATTTCTTGTGTCAAAACATTTTCTTTGCCCTGTCATTTTATGACGCTTCCTCATCTTCGCCTTCTCATGGCTGACAAGTTGTGGCGAACATTTATTGCATTGATTTCACTCAATTCATTACGTTCTTTACCAGCTCTGGTTTTCCAGGCCCTTTTTTCCGACACGTTTCTCCATAGTTATACCTTTGATATAGTCATTGAAGTTATTTTTTCGTAATACGGAGTAAAAACCTTGATATAACGAGTGCGGCATATTACGAGAAATTCTCTATTACGACGAATTTTCAAGACGCAGTCAGATTGCTATTATTAAAGATACAAAAATTGTCTGTTAGCAGTGATTAAAAAATTACAAGCCTTCCGCTTTTATGAAGAAAAAAAAATTTTTTTTAAGAAAATACAATTTTCTATTAAGTGAGTAATATGATACGAAAAAGAGCAAAATGAAAAACACTTTTTGTTTCTGGTATCAATATAGAAAAGCGAAAAACAAACATTGTTTCCTTTTTGTATTTTAAACCCCTTATTCTTATATAGAAATGTGGGGACGAGCATCGGCTAAAAATAGCTTTCTTCCGAACAAAAGAAAAGTTCTTTCGCTATTTAAAGATATTTATTTTAAATCAATTTAGTTGTTCAAAGTAAAAGTAAAATATAGGGATAGATGGGGTAAAGTGGGTATTTTTTAAAATTCACCTATTTTCTACTTTTAAGTTGTGATAATTTAAGTAATATTTTTAGAGATATTTCCTAGGATTGCGGCAAGCATTTTTATTTCAAGTTCATAAACTGATAAGAAAATTTTACGGCTTACAATTTATATGTTTATGATCAACTCAATGGGCATATTTAAAGATATAGATGCGATTTCACGTAAGTTTCTACTTTTATAGGACAGTTTTTTTACTGGAAAACAAAACAATTTCCTTAAAGTAACTAAATCCATTAAAAATACATGTCTAGTATAAAGAGTAAAAACATTTTAAATCACCACCATAGATGTTATTTTTCACACTTTCATTTACATTTCAAGTAAACCAAAAAATCACATTTTTTTCTTGCTTTTAGGTGAACTACATCCGAAGTGAAACCTAATTTTGATAGTCATGAACATTAACTCTTTTAATTTATTAATACGAAGAAGAAATAAACAGTGATAGCATAACACTTCCCGATATTCGATAGCATTTGTTTTTTGAAATTTAATTATGATGCATTGATTTAAGAGCGTTTTTAATTTTAAAACAATATTTGCACATGTTTTTTAGTCAAATATATACTTATTTTAGAACTATACCCACTTTACCCCAAGTGTGGTAATGTGGGTATAGTTCTAAATTAAATTATGTATGTATGTATCTATTTTAATTTTAAAAATATTTATTTTTCAGCATGCTCCATAACTAAAGTACGTGTATCGAAAACGTTACACAATATTTAATTACAGATACAACATTGGCATTAGCAAAAGGCAAATAAAACACTAAGGAGAAGACAGATGGGATATTGAAAAGAAAGATAAGGAATATCGTTTATAAATTTTTGAAAAATTGGTAGGCAGTCAGTTGTAAGCAAAATATGAATGTCTGGTGGCCTTTGTAGTCCACTAGTGATAGTATGTTTAAAAAGTTCGTGTCTGTGCGAGACCAGTTGAGGGTAGAAGAATAAAACATGTTCAGTTCAACCCTTTGGATTTCATTTTGGTCACAGGTACAATAAGGAGAATCTATATGCCTTAATCTGTTGTTGTTGTTTCTACTGTCACTTGCCAATATCAGAAAGCCTGCTTTGTGAATCCAAGCGAGTTTTAAGCCAGAGGGTGGGTTTCCTGTTTTTTTTTTTCAGTGGCACCATATATGGCCAAGAATGCGACTTCAGCCACACACCTCACAACCCGTTTGTAAGCCGGACGCATTCATACATCCATTCATTCATTCACACGTCGTAATTTTGACCTGAACCAGAGAGAAATCAATCTTCAACTCAGTACCCCCAGAGGTATAATATGGGAATATGGAGAACTTCGTAATACGACAAATTTAACGTGAACCAGTCACCATTTACTACAGAGTCCTCGACCAACGAACTTCAGATCATGGATTAAACGCCCTACCAACCAGGCTATCCCAGCCTTCTAAATCTGTGAAGATAGTCATTAGTTGAAGCATATCCAGACAAAATTTGAGTTAACTTAAAAGTGTGAATAAAGTTTTGATTCAGTCTATCTTATACATATGGTAAATTTCTTTTTGTAACTTTACCGTTGTGTATAGAGTCCCAGTCACTATGTCACTGCAAACGTAAAATTTATTAAATCTGACTGATATTCTCTATACTTTTTTTTATTTTATCTTTTCTTACTTTTTATTTAAAGTTCAAAGGCTACTTTCCAGATCTTCCCTACTCTGATGTCTTATCTAATTGAATAATTTTAGCAATGTCCAAATAAGCTCGGTTAAATATTATTTTAGTTCCATAAAAAATTTATATATTAAATAAAGAAAATCTTAGTTTTTCTTCTTCTTTTTTCTGAAAAAGGAAAATGGTGATTATTCTTAATACACTTAACTGATATTCTCTACACTGTTCTTTTTCTTAGTTTTTATCTAAAAATTTAAAGGCAATTTTTCAGATATTCCCTTTTTCATGCTTTATCGAATCGGATATTTTTAACAATACCCAAATAAGCTCATCTAAATGTGATTTTAGTTTCATACAAAAATGTATATATTAAATAAAAAAATCAGTTTTTTTTCTTTTTGAATGAAAATTGTCAGTTTCTTATACACTTGACACACCTATATTGTCTACACTGTAAAATATTCTCTACACTAATATTCCTGTTATTCTCAGCACATAAAAAAATTAATATATTAATTGAAAACAAATCTTAGTTTTCTTTTTTTAAGAAAAAGAAAATGGTTATTGTTTCTTATAAACTTGACTGACCTATATTCTCTATACTGTAATGTATTCTCTACTCTAATATTCCCGATATTCTCTACACATAAAAAATTGATGTATTAAATTTTAAAAAATCTTAGATTTTCCTTTATTTTTCTTAAAGAAAGTTTTTATTGTTTCTTATACACTTGGCCGATCTATATTCTCTACACGGTAATATATTCGCTATACTGCAAACCATTCTCTGCACTAATATTCCCGATATTCTCTGCATATAAAAAATTTAAATCTATATACATAATAATAAACGCGGCTGTGTGTTGTATGTGTCTGTAATCACAATATATTGCCCCAGAAGCCTCGCCCAGGCACGAAACTCGGCACATAATTGTGTTTTGACATAATGAAGAAGTATTTTTTTTCTTTTTCAAAAATTTGGATTAGTTTTTTAGTTATCAGTCATTTTGTAAGAAAATCTATGCTTTTTCGTTTTCAAAGAGCCATATTCAAAAAACTATTAAAAATGCATATACTTTTCTCCACTCTTATAAATGTATGCTAATGCGAACCTTACAATTGAATTATTAATTTTCGACAACTTAAACCAATAATATACGAAGGAATTAATAATTTAATTGTAAGGTTCGCATTAGTTTACATTTATCAAAGTGGAGAAAAGTTTAACTTTTGTATTAAAAATGTGGCATCATATTCGATACGTAAATAGAACGCTTCGCTTTGATATATTTGTCGCTGTTATAATAAGTTTTTCTTCTTCTTTCCACGCTCTATTTTTTTTTTTTCTTAAGCGAAGACGATAATTTTTGTAGCGATATAGAAATAGAAATTGATACCATAAAAAATTATATGGAAATAGAAATTGATACCATAAAAAATTCATTCGTTTTCGTGTTCTTTTCATCTATTTAGCATTTTAGTTTGTTTTTTCTTAAGCGTTGTAGCTATATAATATATAAAATAGGAATTTAAGACAAAATTGCAGGACAGGAACACTTTAATTGTCCACTAATCTTCAGATTTCCTGCTATGTTTCAAAAAACTTTATTTGTGAAAACCTTTAGCGTGGCGGACAGCTGGCCGCCTTAGGCGGCTAGTATTAAATAAGGAAAATCCCAGTATTTAGATTTTTTATATTTTTTTTTCAAAGAAATTTTAAATTTTTTTATGCTCTTGACCGACCGATATTCTCTACACTATAACATATTCTTTACACTAATATTCCCAATATTCTCTGCACATAAAAAGGTTGCTATATAGAATGGAAAAAAAAATTCAATTTTCCTTCTTTCTTTTCCTTTCTCTTTTTTAAAGAAATTTGTCATTTTTTTCTTATACACTGGACCGACCTGTAATCTATTCTCAACACTAATATTCCAGAAATTCTCTACCCATAAAAAGTTGATGTATTAAATTTTAAAAAAAGTTTGTTTTCTTTTCATTTTTAAAATTATTTTTTAAAAGAAAATTGCGATTGTTTCGTATACACTTGACCGACAATCTCTGCACTGTTTTTTTTTTCTACTTTTTATTTACACCTATATTCTGTACACTAGTATTCCCGATATTGTCTGCAGCTGAAAAAATTGACAAATCAAATGAAAAAAAAATATTAGTTCTCTTTTTTTTAAAAAAAAAAAAAAAAAAAAAAAAAAAAAAAGAAATTTGTCATTTTTTTCTTATACACTTGACCGATCTGTAATGTATGCTCTACAACACTAATATTCCCGATGTTTTCTACGCATAAAAAAGTTCTTATTTTTTATTTAAAGTTCAAAGGCTACTTTCCAGAATTTTCCCTACTCTGATGTCTTTTCTAATCGGATATTTTTAACATTACCCAAATAAGCTCATTTAAATATCATTTTAGTTCCATAAAAAATGTATATATTAAATAAAGAAAATCTCAGTTTTTTTTTTACTTCTTTTTTCTATAAAAAAAAAATTGGTGATTGTTCTTGATACACTTGATCGATATTCTCTACACTGTTTTTTTTTTTCTTTCTTACTTTTTATTTAAAAGTTAAAGGCTACTTTTCAGATATTCCCTCTCTCATGTTTTATCCAATCGGATACTTTTAACAATAACCAAATAAGCTTATTTAAATATAATTTTAATTCCATAAAGAATTGATATCTTAAATAAAAAAAAAGCTCGTTTTTTTTTTAAGAAAAAATTGTCCTTGTTTCTTATACACTTGACCGACCTATATTCTCTACAGTACGAAATATCCTCTGCACTAATATTCCCGATATTCTCTGCATATGAAAAATTTGATATATTAAAGGGGGAAAAAAATCTTGGTTTTCTTTTTTTTTAAAGAAATTTTTTCTTCCTAAAAATTTGTCATTGTTTCTTGTACATTTGACCTATCTATATTCTCTACACTAAAATCTCTTCTCTTCTCTAATATTCCCGATATTCTCTACACATAAAAAAGTTGATATATTAAATTTTTTTTAAAAGTATCGATTTTCTTTTCTTTTTTTTTTTTAAAAGAAATTTTTCATTGTTTCGTATACACTTGATCGATATTCTCTACTCTGTTTTTTTTTTCTTCTCTTTTCTTGCTTTTTATTTAAAGTTTAAATGCTATTTTCCTGATACTCCATAATCGGATGTTTTATCTAATCTGATATTTTTAGCAATACCCAATTAAATAATATGTTAGCTCAAAAGAAATATTGCTTACTATATAAAGAAATCTTTTTTTTTCTCTTTATTTTATAATATTTATTTAAGAAAAGAGGAAAGCGTAGCGAGTGATTAAGCATTGTTTCTTTTTCCGTGATTCTCATATTTTATACCTCGGCTGAGGAATATTTGTATTGATGGTGAGCAAAAAAAGGGAATACATATAATAACTTTTGATTTAATAATCGGAATTTTGCTCCTTAGGTCTCAATCGTAATGTTTCGAGGCCCTCACCTTGCATACGCTTATAAATGGCTTCCCAAATTTTGGCGCCATTTTAGTAAATTTGTCGTTTAAGAGATGTATGTTTGATTAACAGAGCAGTTGTTTATTTGCGTAAAATAAATGGTTTACAGTCACCATAGAAACGAGTAAACCAGTTTTATTTCGTCACGTGTAGAAATGATCGAATTGGCATGTTTTTTCCTCAAGGGTCTATTGATTATTTATTCGCCCGTCATTTCACTGTTTGCAAATGGATAAGAAATAATGTTCCTTAATTGTAATAAATATTGCATTACTTTCTTTTTCACGCATTCAATTTGCTTTTCAAAAGACATTATATTTGATTACTTCATCTTTCGCTCATATTAGCCTGACACCTTAGTTTCTCTCTTTCTCTCGCAATTATTAACAATATAAATTAAAATACATTTTCAATGTAAATTAAAACAACAAACACACCGCATTATTAAAAACAGTTAATTAAACAATGCTTCACGTTTTGTGAAATGCCCAACTAGACTTCTAAGAATGCTAACTCTATAAAATTCAACGTCGTCAGTTCTCGAGACAATAACATCGTTACAAAACGTTATTTTAATATCGACATAACATTTATTATGAATATTATAATAGTGTTATATATAATTGAAGAAAAAATCGGAAAGAAACAAATATGGTAAAAAATAACGGCAAACCATATCAGCAGATGCAGTATGCAGCCGTATGAGCAAATACATTGTCAAAATAGCAATAAAAAGACTAAAAAATAAAATTGTCTAATTTACAATTTTTCTCATTCATTTTAAAAATTATGTTAAATTAATTAATTAAAATTATGTAAATTATGTTATTTTTAAAAACGTATTTGGAATAGACTGCTTTTGCTTACAGATTTTATATTGAATTACGTAGCTAAGTACTTATTGATAGGTAGGAATGGTTAAGACTTTTTTGAACAGTTTTTTTTTTTCAACTTTTTGAAATCTATAGTTATATTTAAATCCAATCTACAATCCATTATTTGGTTATTATTCAGATTGTCTTTATGAATTTATATTTAACGTAATATGCCAAAAAGAGAAAAATGAAACTTTTTTTTTAAAAAATGCATAATTTTTCTAACAACAATTATGAAAAGGACGTGCATTTATTAAAAAAAAGAAATTGCAATAGCATTTCACATTTCGGTTTTCAAATCAAAATGAAATAACTGAATTATTTAACTAAGTTTCCATAATAGTCATTCACAATCACATTCTTTTTTTTCATAGCAATATAAAAACAAAATTTTCAGTTATGCTAAATTCGTCTCCAAGACTGCGAATTCAACTGTCGATGAAAAAATTCATCTCTTCTTATTAAACATAAAAAAGTCGAAATTAAATATAAAGTGGTCTTTTAATAGTCAACACAATTGTCATTATTTACATTAAATATGAAGTCGGGTTCCGAAAAGAGAAGCTTTTTTATTTAGGGTTCCGTAATCGAAAAGAAATTGGGAACCGCTGTTTTAGAGCAACAAGTTTCCAAATTGAAACAGTTTTTTGAAAGGAAAAATAAAATAAAGTGCAATATCTTTTAATGTCGTTGACAAAAGTTTATGTTTTTTTAATTTTAATTTTTTTTTTTTATCATTTGTAATGCCCACACGTGTTAACATTTCGTGAATTCGGGTGTTTCACAGAGTAGATTTGTTGGCCACTCTTTTAGGGGCACCCTATTAGGTGGACCAACGTTGCTCCCACTGTAAAATTACCGAGAATGAAAGAACATACACGGGATTCGAACCCATAAACTTTCCTATGAACGGCGAGTTCCCTGATCCCAACACAATCCGGTATAAGAATTAATGTGGATTCGAATATTAAGTCAAGAAGAGAAAAAAGAGGGCGTTCAACAGAAGGCGCGTTCCTTTTGAAGTACGCGGCAGGATTTCTTCATAAAAACTTAGGTTAGGAAGATGATTTAACCTACGGTAAGAGGTGTTAAAATGGTAAGAAAGAGGCGATTTTTTTTCTCGCTTTTCTATATTGATGCCAGAAATAAATCAATCAAAAAATTTCATTTCAGCATTTCTATCAGAGAATTATAAAATCTATATCAATCCTAAATGTTGATTTAGGAAGTACGAGAACAAGATAAATTACAATTAATGCGCATTCAAGGTTAAAAAAGAAAACCATCAAGGTTAATGAATGAGAATATCACCGAAAGTATTCTAGAATTAATATTTATCATAGGTTATACTTTTAATGAGCATGATCTTTCATGACTTACAAATGTGCAAGCATGAGTATTAAAATCTATTTTTTCGTGCTTTAACAGTAGCAGACAATTTTATAGTCTCTTCAAAATCAGTTGTTTTTTCGGTTTCATTTTCATTACTGTTCTAATTTACTTTCAATATATTGTAATTTTGTTAAAAATTATTTTAAAAACGAAAAATTTCGTGTTGCTTGCCGTAAAATTTATTGGTTTATAAGTATTTTTATGCATTTATAAACTCATTCATTGATGCGACACTAAAATGTCCTTCAATGATTCGCCCTTAAACAAATTCGCCGCTATTTATTGTTGACTTGTACTAATCCTCAATTTCACTGATCCATTGATTGGCATCCTTTCATTCCTCATTCTTACTTTATTCACTCGCTGTATCTAAGAATGTTCATGATGACAGTTTTCATGACGAAGCGGCAAGCGCATTCGTAATAAATTGTTCATGCAATGTACTACCTTAAAAATAACCATTTAAAATAAATTAAAAATAGTCTCGTATAAAACACATTGTTAAAAGAATGGACTGTCACCATAGTAATATTAAAATCTAAAATAATTACTTCTATCAAATATTTTTTGGGACTGATTAGATATTTTCTAGTCAGACTAATATTGGTATATAAACTTATAGATAAAAATAAATAAATTGATAAATAAAAATCTACGTGAAACACTAAATGCAACAATAATAAGCGTTTAGATAAATCAGATGAATAAAGAAGATATCGAACCCGTTTTTAGCAAATATTTTTAGAGAAAAAAAGTTCTACAGTTTTCCAGAAAAATCTTATTATAATACTTTTAAATACATATCAAAGAACAAAATATGTAAAATATTATAAAAGTGTGTATACGTCTCTTGTTGTTATCTTAAAATTTACTAAAATATTGATCATTATCTTGAAAATTAACCTTTTGGTCTTAATTCTAAAGAGTCCCAATTTCTTAAAAAATCCACCCAGATTTGGATGAAAAGCTTAAATTCAAATTACATTTAGAGACGAAATAGAAGTATTTTCGACATAAAATATTCAGATTCGTATCAGCAAATTCACGTTCCATTAAGTATACGTTTAACACACAGGCTCAATTGACGCAAAATGTGACCTCATGGTCATTTTCCAAGGTCACTCCTTCCCCTTTTTTTTCATTTGTATTCACCTTTTGAGCATATTGGCTTGTTTTTTTGGATGACATTAACTCGACAGAAAAGATCCGCTCTGAAAAATACAAAACTCATTCGATTCAATATGTCTAATAAGTGGTTTTTCTGCTGCACACTCTTCTTTCAATCCTTAAAAAAAAATTTACTAAGGGAACTTTAACCATAAAAAAGTTCACTTAAGAAGCAATAATTAATAAAAAAATAACGTATAAATAAATTTTCAAAGCAGACAGTCTATATATATATTTCTCTTACACGGCGACAAAAAAAGCCTCATTACAACTCCCCGAATGGCAACGCTAGAAAATAGACCAATGATTGCCGCTAAAAATGTCACATGCCAAATCTAGCTGAGATGGCTCAACATATAGCGCTTTTAAAAACGGAAACTGAAATAACCAGAGAGAGCATAAGCTAGGCAGAAGTGTGTAGTTTTTGTCGATAGATCTCTATTTCAGTATTTTGTCGAAAGCGCTTTTTTTCACGAATTATATATTACGAATTTATTTGACGATTTTTGATTTATATCACGAATTTATTTGTTTTACTAGAATTTATTTGTTTATGAAAGGTTTTTCCATTGCAATTCACTTATTATTTCAATTTTTAATATACTTAATTATAGCCAAAATTTTAACCTTTTTAAAGAGATATCAGTTTTAGAAATTTTATCTTAAGATTTTATACTGTAGCACATTTCTAATAGGCTTAAAGAATTACATGTCATTTATTTGAATTCAAATTTATTTTAATGACTTAGTATTTACTAAAAGGACGTAATTTTTTTTTAGAAAAAAAAGTTGTTATATGGATTTGAATGAGTGTCTTGAATTCTTAGAATTTTGTGCATTTGCAATGTACGTAAGTTAGTAGCGAGCGAAGCAAACCATATAAGATTGCGTAGCAATTTTCGGGGGTTGGCGAGCGTTAGCGAGCAGGGGGCGCAGCCCACTTGTACTTTAAAAAAAAGAGGAAATAAATAATTTACAGAACATTGACACTGGGTCTCGTTCGGCACCCCCTTATATGGCGCTCCCACCCCTCGTCCACCCCTTTCTCCGAACCAATTTAGCGATAGAAAATTTATTTTAATTCTATTTAATGATCCCTTAACTAGGACTGGGCTATAAATCGATATATCGCGACATATCGATTTAACGCCTATATCAGCAAACCGATACAGCAACTTTCATTCCAAGCGATACATCAGAAATCTGATTTAAGCCGTCAAGTGAAGAAGACGATATAGCGATATAGCGATACACGCAAGGACTTTCTCTTACGTTCCGATGCCAACTCGCGCTGTGGAAGACGATATTGTTTCGTTATGTTGAGACGGCCTTGACTGATGAGCGGTAGAATCAGAATCACTTTTGAGATCTTATATCGTTATATCACATGTTCGTTTTTGCACCTTCGCGATTTGAAATCGTTTCTTGTAGATTATTTTCAATGGGATTAACTTCGTGATCGCCGTCGTAACCTTGTTCTGAACGCAATCTATTATTGAAAAGAATTTATAAAGAAAAGTTTCTTCATTAATTAGGTAAATTTTTTATTTATTTTCTGACAAAACTTTTTTTATATTTTTAAATGTGAAAATTATCGGAAATCTAATTTAAGGCACCCATAAGGAATTAAATTACAAAGTAAATAAATTTGTTAGGTTACTTTTTTACTTTCTTTTAATTTATTAAAAACCTTTCGGATAAAACTTCTAATAATTTAATGGGCTTCTATTACTGATTTTAAATTTATAAATCTTGAGTTGTTTTTATTTTTAGAAATAAAGTTAAAACAAAACTTATTTTTTGGACATAAGTCAATAAACTTTATTTGTTCAAAAGAATTTGAAAAGTTTGCGAATTTTATTCATTTCTTTTTTTTTTATCAATTACTACTTCGTTTTATTAGAGAGTAAAATCATTATTTTTTTTTAATTTTCGTTTTATATTATTAGTTAATTAGCTAAATATATTACCGAATATCACAATTCTTTTGTTTTTATTTTTAAGAATTTAATTAAGAAACTTTGCCTTACTTTGTTTTTCGTTCACAATTCGGTCATTATTTAATTTAATTTAATTATTTATATGAAATAATAATAAAAATAGTGTTTAAGAAGCATTTTTTTTCTAAAATTTATTTAGCTCTTTGTTTTAAGCATACAAATAATTTTTTAACGAACTTATTTTTTAAATTTTGTTCCTGTTAGGTAAATATATTGATAAATTTCACTTTTATTTATTTTTTTATTTTTAAACTAAGAAATCTTTTGTTATTTTCGTGATCATTTTTAGAAAATATAACAAAACTTGTGTTTACTTCTTCATTAAGAATTTGAACATTACGATCGAACTTAATAATTCTGTAATTATTTACGCATAATAGTACAAGCAAATATTGATTTGTTAAAAAAAGTTTCTTTTTTTAAAAAAAAAAAATTTTTTTAACACTTTGTTTTAAGTGTATAATGAATTTCTTAACAAACTTTTTTTTTAATTTTTTAAATTTTCTTTTAATAATTTCAGCTAGATATTTTTATAAAATTCCCTTTTTATTTTTAAACTGAGAAATCTTTCAGAGAACGAAAATTTTAAGAAATTATTACAAATCTTATGTTTACTTTTTAGTTTAAAATTCGAACATTTTTAATTTTAAACTTCGGCTTTTAGTCAATCTAACTTTTATTTTAATTAAAATATATTTTGAAATTTTAAAATCAGCTTTTGTTTAATAACAATTTGTTTTTTCCATTAAGGGTGTTTTAGGGGTTAACTTAAATTAAGACTGCTTATACCTTATAAACGATAAAGAAGTGCAAATATTTTATTCTGTATCTACACACATTTTTTCAATAAATATTTTAAGTAAGATTTGTACATCTTAGTCAATTTATTTAATATCTTTCTTTAGCAAAACATATATATTTTCAAATTTATAAATTGATTTAAATCAATATGCGTATGAAGTCTTGATAGAAATCTGACTTTCTGTACCGTAAAGTAAATGAAATTCAAAAATACTATATCGCGATACATCGCTATATCGCGATGCAAAACTGACGATATATCACGATATATAATTTCTAATATCGCCCAGTCCTACCCTTAACTACTAACTTCTATAATATTGCAGCATATATTCTGTTAAAGGATTACCAAAAATCAGCATTTTTTCATCATGCACAAGTAAAAATATAAACTCATACACTAGATTTTTAAACTAATTTATTATTCAATTAAAAACTAATTTATTTGTTTCCCTTGAAACTTAAATATTTTATTGACTATCTTACTAAATTTTCTGAATCATTTCGGCGATGTTATTTATTTCGTAATATTAAATAAAAATAAAGGTCGTATTATTAAGAAATTAAAACCATCTATCAACTCAATATAGTAGAGAAAAATTTATACTCTCTCTGCGCTATTTATAATGGATCTCAAATTCATTCTGAAGTAAACTCATGTCCTCCGGAGAAAAAAAAAACTTTTTAAAATCCAAGCATTAAATTTAGCGGTATTTTCCATCGCCAAAAATGCGCCAAGTTTCCTGACCTGTGACGTCAGAGCGACGCGAAGAACCCGTATATAGAGAGTAGTGACGCCTGACGTCAGTTGTCTTCAGTGCGGTATATGTAATGGAAAAATGGCCTCGCAGGAGAAAGACGATGAGCAGGTTAGTTTTTTTTAAAAAATAAACATTTTTTATAAATTTAGTGTGATTTGCAGAGTTTCGGCACTGATCAGAGCATGAAAAAAAAAAATTAAGTTTTCATTCTGTGCCGGAATGCATGCTTGCAATTTTTCCCGTGAGTTTTCTAAGTTCGTAAACCAATATTGGGCAGGGCATCCCCAGGGGTTCATGCAACCCCTCACGATTCTGACGGTGTGGAAAAATAAAATTTGTTTTGGTTTCGGTGTCTGTACCCAATTTTGGTTCACCTCGTCTAATACTAATCTGTTGCTGCTATTCGATTTAATAAATTATCTATAATAATTTTACTATGCCACGATTATTTAATCGGTTTTTTAAAATCGCGTTTTTTTTTCTTTTGGGGGAAATTAGTGGCATCTCCTGGTTATGTAACTTATTTATATAGTTTTTTAAATATTTATCATAGTTATTAAGAAATGTGGATTATTCAAAATTATTATGGCATTAGTTTAAATGGAATTCAATCCATAGAGTCTTAAGTGTCATTCACTCAATGGAGTTAACCGTTAAGCATCATATGAAATTTTGAATTCGTTCGTTTAATTGTTATTTAACACCTCAGTCTTTAGTCATCACGTTCATTTTTAGTTGTTTCAGAGTACTTCCTATTAAAAAATGAAATAATGTTTTATACTAAAACTATTATAATTTTATGAAGTACACATATCTAACGATTTTTGTTCATTTTAATTTAACTATAATTGATTGAAATTATTTAAATGAAAGTCACTTTGAAAATGTAAATAATTTATTCCAGTGAAATAATAAAGCAAAAAGTATGGATTTGTTTAAAAGTTTTGAAGATAGATTGAAGGATAATGTTAATTAAACTGAGTTTTTTTTTTCCTATTTCATGTTATATTTATCACCTTTCATAAATAATTTGATCTAATTAAAGTATAGAGCAAAAGTTTAATTGTGTGTTTATTACAGATTCTGTTATAGCTAAATATCTAATCTGGTCTATTAAAGCTAAATATATAATCAAGTCTATTGAAGCTAAGTTTTATCTTCAAAAATTTTTTTATAACTATAGATAATTTAATTGAAAAAATAAATAAACAGTTTAATTTTGTGCTGTTCTATTTAGAGATAAAATAATGTAGGATAGCTTGAGCGATAATGCGAATTAGAGAAAGAAATTTTTAAATATCAGACGTATTTTAGATATTATTTTTTTAAATTCAAGCTACAGCACTTTTTGCTTATCCTTAGACTAATTAATAACTTTGTTTTGAAGATTTATGACACTTTTAAATAGCAATTCACATGTTTGTTTAATTATTGTCTTATGCCATTTGTTTACATATAGTTTTTTCAAGTAATTAGTAACAAAAGAGGAAATTAATTACTGGGAAAAATTTTACTAGGAAATTATTTCTGTTCATTTTAATTGTAGTCTAAATTATTGATAAGATTTAAATACTTATTGTATATCTCAGTGTATAAGTCGACTCCTTATCTTTGACTACGAGAGAGTGGATGTCGAGTGTATAGGTTGACCACTTAAAAAACCAAGTATGAAAGTTTCTAAAATGAAAAAATAACTAAAATTATTAGGTCAACAAAATTTTCGAATTATCCAATGTAGTGTGGGATCTATGACAACACTGCTAACATTATTTTTTTCCAAAACACATGATGTTTTTAATTCTTAGCTTTGTGGTATGATTTAAATTTCATTGTGTTTTATTTTTTAAACACTCTTGAGTAAATTTATTTCACCTTTCTGATTCTTAAATTTTTTTTCTCTTGGCATAATTTAACATATTGTTTCTATAAAAAAAAAAAAAAAATTATTTCTAAAAAAATTTTGATGAGAGAAAAAAAATTTCTTGTATATAGCATAATAAAATAGTTTTCAAAAAAAGATAAATTGATGCAGAGTTAGTTATTCATATCTATCTTATTGTTTATAATGCATCAATATTTCCCAACTGATAGCATTTGCTTTATTTTATAGTCAGTGTACCTGTTTATCATCCTTTCTTAATATTCTTTACTATTATTATGATTTGATTTCTATTATTTTATCAAATTAAAGGCTTAAAAATAAGAGGGCATTCCTTTTTATAAAGTAATCCTGTACTATTACATTATTATTAAACATTTTATCAAAAAATATATTTAAAACAGTATGCAACTTAATCATTATGCCATTATTTTAATAATAAGTTAGTAATCTTTTATCTATGAATTTAATAAATAAATTATCTTTGCTTATATAATAAGCTTGATATGAAACAGTTTCCAGTTAAAATTTGCAATTAAAATATTAAATACAAGACTCTTATTAGGAATACTACACAACATTGCTTAACAATCTGTTCCGCAAAAAATATTTAAATAATATTATAGCAGACTGAAATTAAATGGGAATTAAAATGACTAAATTGTGGATTTAATTTCTATGGTAGCAAATGAAATCCAATAAGAAATTTGAATTTTATCCCAATTTGTGTCAAGAAATTAACTTACTTTACTAGTTTATTATGGGAAAAAGGTTTCATATTTTCATCGAAAACTATTTTTATTATTAAATTTCTAACTCAATTTACAATAAATAAAATTGCTATAAAATAGAGATTGGTTTAAATCTTGCTGTTCATCTTTCAAAGCATACTTTGTAATCTTCAGTTAGTCATTTTTTTTTTTTTTTTTGGTTTGCAAAAATCTGATATATGATAATTTATAAAAACATTTTAAACTCAAAATAATCATCATGGAGTCTGAATTCATAAACTGTGTATAAAAATCAAAATAGCTATTTTTTTATTGGTATTGTTTTTAAAAAAAATAGATTTTTTTCACATTTAATCTAGTTGTTATAATTTAAATTAACTATGATTTTTTTAAAACGAATAATTTAAACCATCTGAATTTTTGTTAAAAAAATTATTCAGTCTATAATATTTTTTTTACACTGAATCACTAATAAATATAATCTCAATGGTGTATATTTTTTAAATATCTGATTTCATTGATAGTGAAGGTTTTATACAAATAAATAATGAAAGGCTGAATTAAATTTCAAAATAGACTTTAAAAAAAAAAGAAAATTCTAGAGTGATAGAGACTAAAAGTAAATAAGAGTGGGAGGAAACTTAATTATAATTTACCATTAGCAGTATGTAAAACAATTTGCTGGTGATAAACATATTTCAACTGCATCCTAATTAGTTTTTTTTTTTATTATTTTAGTTTTTTTTTTTATACAAGTGCTTTTAAAACCTATGAACATCAATGATGAAGATAGACTTGTTTTACGTAGAGAAATTTAAAATAAATTTTTTTTTTTAAAGTAATATTTTCTGATCTGAATTAATTTCCTCGGTTTCGGATATCTAATTGATTAATTTCCCCCTTGTCTTTAATATTCATAAGAATATTGAGCTTGAACAAAAATAACTTTTTTTTATTCAATAATTAGTTTAATAATTAATTTTTTAGTTAAAAATATTAACTTTTTTATAATTATATTTTTTTAATAGCATTAACATAGCTGCCAACTCTACTAGATTTGGCTAGTTTCTTATGGTCTATTGGTTTAATAAATATTCTCCTGGTCTTTGAACATATTAAAAAACTCCCTAAAATTGTGTAAAATTTCCTTAAAAAATCCCTATTGAAAAATAATTTTTGCTTGCTTGACAATTTGAATAAGTATTACTAATGTATGATGAAGCAAACCTCATTTATAGAAATCAGTTTAAAACTCTTTTGTTCTAAATTTTCAATTTATTTAATTGTAAATTTTTAATATTAATAATCTTGAATTTAAAGAAATTATTAATATTTAATGAAAAAAAAATTATATTATAAAAAAAAAAAATTTAACATTTTTTTTTATTAAATTAGAAGATTTTTAGCCCTGGATTTGCCTAAATTGAATTTTCACATTGTAAAAATATTAATTTAGTTAACAAAGACATTTTTAATTATAACATACAGTTAATTCAATTTCATAATTACATTAGTTAAATATCCATGTTTTTTTTTTTTTTTTTAAATTTTGGAAGAGTTCGTCTATTTGTTTACTACAAATTTAAACAAAACTACAAATTCGTTTAACTCTGTTTATTTGATTAAAAATTGTATTTAAATAAATGTTTTTAGAAACATTAGAATTCCATGTAATTAGTTATTTATATTAAATTTAAAATAATTTATTTTTTATTGTGAAAAACAACAATTCAGATGTTTTCTTCTTTTTTAATACTTAAATTCAAAAAATTAAAATTTATGTAGTTATGATTACAAATTAAGATTAATTCCTCAGGGTAAATAATTTTTTATATATATATATACATACAGGGGTCTGTCCAGGCATTTTGGGAAAGGTCCGTTTTGGAAAATTGTGAAAAAAATTACTCGTGATGTGTGAATATAAAATAAACGTTAAGTTACATTCTTTCCACCAGGGTCCTGCTTTTGTGAATTTGTGCAAATAGGGTCCTGTTATTACAAAAAACTTTTTCGAGGAGTTTTTAAATTGTAAAGAGATACAAGATTATGCTCAACACTGTAAAATTATAATGAATAAAAAATAAATTTTGAAAAATAAACAGCAATTGCTGCTACTAAATTAGAAATGCAACATACAAATATGTGGTATTTACCCTATACTGCTGAACGCATATTCATTTCGGACGAATTAAGGAAGAAACGTCGGCCGAAGACAAAACTTAGTTCGTTTACATCTGTCTTTCTCTCCCCCCCCCCTCCCTGGGAAAGGGTTTATTCGATTAAAAAAACAATAATGAAGATAAACAAATTTGTGAAGGTTTCGATTATAAGATAAATTATTTTGTGAAGGGTCCGTTTTTATGAAAAGATATTTTGCGAAGGGTCCGTTAACGGACCCTTCCCAAAATATCTTTTCATAAAAACGGACCCTTCACAAAATATTTTAACTTAAAAACGGACCCTTCACAAAATATTTTAACTTAAAAACGGACCCTTCACAAAATATTTTAACTTAAAAACGGACCCTTCACAAAATGATTTTTCTCTTAATCGGACCCGTCACAAATTTGTTTATCTTCATTATTATTTAAATAATCGAATAAACCCTTTCCAGGGCAGAAAACAAGAAAGATGGATGTAAACGCATTAAGTTTTGTCTTCGGCAGACGATTCTTCCATTATTCGTCCGAAATTAATATTCTGCTTTCAGCAGTATAGGCTAAATACCAAATATTTGTATGTTGCATCTCTAATTTAAAAGCAGCAATTGTTGTTTATTTTTTAAAATTTATTTTTTTTAATTATAATTTTACAGTGTTGAGCATAATCTTGTATGTCTTTACAATTTAAAACCTCCTTGTAAAAAAAAATTTTTTTTGCAATAACGGACCCTATTTGCACAAATTCATAAAAGCGGACCCTGGTTGAAAGAATGTGAGTAATTTTTTCACAATTTCACGAAAAACGGACCTTTCACAAAATGTCTGGACAGACCCCTGATATATATATATACCAGAGAGAGAGAGAGTAGATACGTATATTTTACTTGAAATGATAGGCAAATTGAAAGTGTGTAATTCTCTTCATAACCTTGTTGAATAATAGATGCAAAATGGTTTTTCTTTTTCTTCTTCCATGACTAGGGGGCTAAGCCCCCTGTTTGCTGACCCTCACCGACCCCGATGATTGCTGCTCAATAATTGCTATTTCTTGGCATAAAACAGTTGAAATTATTCAACTAAAAATATATGTACATGAACACTTGTGTCTCCACTTCGCATATCCAAATATTCCTCTTATGATACTAGTATTAAGATCTATAAGTGAACGCAGATCATTTTTCCAAGTAATCATTTTTTTTAAATAACATTTAAATTTAAAAGTTTATTTTTATAACAAATTTGGTGAGTTTACAACTGTAATTTAAAATTTTTGCTTACCAAATGGACGGATGTATTTAAAATAAAATTTTTACCTTCATCACTTTGCGCACGAAACTGAAAGTGAAGTTCTAAACCATTTAACGAATCTCTTTAATCGTAATTCATAATAGTATATTAATGTAATTTGCGCCAAAAAATAATAATTAAAATATAACGTAGAATTACATTATTCTAATAGTAATAAAAACGATCCTTCTATGCTCTTAATTTAGAAATCAAAAAAACCATACTTTCCAGCCAATAAAAATGTATCGACAACAATGGAATACAGTTTTTCTGTAACAATTTAGTAACAATTAACGCCTTCTACAATTTACTCTTATCACGTTGCGTTACTTAAAAAATAGTTCGGTTGTAATAAGTTCTGCTTGTGTTAACCTTTTAATGTCCTCCAATGCTTCGACAGATGCCACATGATTAGTGTCATTCTTACTTAACAAAAAGAAAAGCAACCGAAAAGAAAATCATTTTGTTGATTGGAAAAATAAAGAAGAAAAAAAGCTATTAAAAAAACAATGATCGTAATTGTGAAGCTACTTATGAATCTGTCTCATATTTCTTGATCTAAGATGATATAAAGTGGTTCGAATTTTATTTCTTCCACGCGAAGTGTTTATAATAAGCGTGGGGAAGATCTATAAATATCTCTTGTCAATTGAACTCTAAAGAAAATAAAATCTTTTTAAAGTCAGAATCGTAAAAATCATCTTTCGTTCTTTCTTCTCAAAATATTTTATATATCTTTGGCCGTTATTAATCACATAATTATACAAATAAAGATTAACCTTTAAAATTCATCAGATTTAGGAAAGAAAAGAATTTTTTTTCAAAAGTAAACAAAATTTTGGTTTTGATATTTATGTTAATAAAATAATTTTTAAAAATATAATAGCAATCAGGGGTCTGTTTAGAAGAAATTTGGGTCCGTTAATAGACCCTTCACAAAATATCTTTCCATAAAACGGACCCTTCACAAAATATTTTAACTTAAAAACGGACCCTTCACAAAATGATTTTTCTTTTAATCGGACCCTTCACAAATTTGTTTATCTTCATTATTGTTTTGTTAACTGAATAAACCCTTCCCAGGGCAGAAAGCAAGAAAGATGGATGTAAACTAATTAAGTTTTGTCTTCGGCAGACGATTCCATTATTCGTCGGAAATGAATATTCTGCGTTCAGCAGTATAGGCTAAATACCAAATATTTGTATGTTGCATCTCTAATTTAAAAGCAGCAATTGCTGTTTATTTTTGAAAATATAATTTTTTTTTATTGTAATTTATTAGTGCTGAGCATAATCTTGTATCTATTTACAATTTAAAAACTCCTTGAAAAGGTTTTTTGCAATAACCGGACTCAATTTGCACAAATTCATAAAAGCAGGACCCTGATTGAAAGAATGTGAGTAATTTTTTCTCAATTTCGCAAAAACCAGACCTTTCACAAAATGTCTGAACAGACCCCTGACAATTACATTGGAAAATTTCCTCTTAACTTGCAGAAAAGATTTGTATCGTTATAAAATAAATTTTTCTATTAATTTCTTTTTTTTTCTTTTTTCTTCTTCTTCTTTTGCTTCTTGCAAGTGACAATTTTGTTTTATTCTACTTAAAAGTTAGGAATATTTTACTAAGTTGCACAGATTGTTTTGTTGACAAAAATTGTATTAAAAAAGATTGTGATTAGAGTTGTTTTACTCAATGTTACGAAAACAAAGGCCCTCCCCAAAAAGTCTGGAATACACAATCCTATACACAGAACCCCTCATTAGCATTAGATTTATTTATGAATTCCCATGATTTATTGCATGATGATATGAAATGGACTTTTATTTATTCTGTTATAGAATCTATTCCTGTGATAAATAATCCTTCTTAAGATTCTTTTCTTTTTGTATGGTAATAGTTCGTTGCCATGCATTTTGTTTGTATATTTCATTCCTGTATTCATCTCATACAAAGTTGATTATGTACACTTTTGGGCAATGATCTTGGCTGCCCATTGGTTTGTTCCTGTTCAGAATACCTTTATGGAGAAAAAAAAAATTTAAATTCTGCAATTCTTTTTTCTTCTTCATTTTTTATAATTTTTCAAAGTAAAATTTTTAAGGTAGCAGGTACTTAGTTATGAGGACTATGCCTTGGCGACTGCTTTTCACAATTGTCCCCACGGGGACATTTCCGTATTGTGATTTGCCACGCCAACTACAATCGCCAAGCCGCCAAATTGTTTTTGATCTTCAAAAATAAGAATTAGAGGTTTGCCCGGGGTGGCTAGGAGTCATATGGTCCCTTACTGAGATTTTTTTTATAGTTTTACCCGGGCCGCTGCCCGGAAGTTGCCAAGACTTGGCGATTATTGTACCACAGATCACGAGAACGGAAATCACCCCGTCACCACAATGATCATTGATACCTATATAACCGATGATAAGTAAAGTAAAGCATTCTCGCTACAGTCCGTTGTGGGCCAGGAGGTCATAGAGGTTAAGACTTCACAATTTCGTGACCAACGACGTGATTGTAGCGATGTGGTCGGTATTGCTTACAAACCGTCTTTACTTCTCAGACAAGCTAGTATCCATCAGTCGGCTAGGTTGGCTTTAATCCACCACTGGGGATCAAACCCCAGTTCTTCATTCAATTCAGTGAGTCAAATTTCAAAATTCTTTACCAAAGGCAAATTTTAACAATTTTTTATATTGATTTTTTCCAAAAAAAAGACTTCAAATCAAAGTACAAATTAACTATAAATGGAATTCTTTGATAAAATGAAAACTCAAATCAAGAGTCATTTTGCATTTTGGGAAATAGTTAATGAGCAACGAATAGGAGAGAGGTTAACTTCTTAGACTAGAGCAGTAGTAATATAAGGATAAACCTGAATCAACATTATGTTATTGTGAAGAGGAAGCATGTTTTCTGCAAAAAAGAGTTGGTTGATCTTGGTCATCTTGGCTAACGCTTAATTTGTTATATTGACTCAAACTGTAGTTCCATCGCGTGATACGACAACGACCGTTGGTTTTCTATATTTTACGGTGGTTTATCTCATGCTTACATAAACTTTCTTATTGCTTAGATCGCGATGGTCTTTTCTACATTTGCAATGGAGTATAATATTAATCTAGCTAAGTTATTGTATTTTTTCAGTTGGTTTGTTATAATAATTATTCAAAACACTACTGCATGGATGAAAATAGCATATTATTTATTTCTCTTTGGAGACTATTTAGGCTACTATTTTTAATGAAAATTATAGTGGAAGCCTTATAATTTTAATACTGCTATATATTGTCGAAAAATATCAAGATTTAAAATCATGTCGGGATATTTTTCAAAATAAATTTTAAAAAATCTTCAATCATGTAACGGAAATTTTCAGAATTTGGTGACATTTCTTCACTGTGATAAAATTATCAAAATCAAAGCCTTATTCTCAGTTTTTGAAAATTTTTATGTGCCTAGATAATGCAGCATTGGACCAGGGTTGGCAGGTTTTTGACATGTGACAGTTTTTGACAGTTTAAACCATGGTTTAAACCGTCACGTCAAAAACCTCACTGTCAAAAATGTCGAAAATGTCAAAAACCTATATTCATATGTGAAATTTAATTAATGCATACAATTTATATATATTTTAAAAGATAGTGTTTCTAAATATGTTCTAGAAAAATAAATTTAAAATTTTGAAGAAACACTTATATTTTGAATAGTAACCAAAATCTTGTACTTTTGAAAACTCACATCTTTTGTAATATTATATATTCATTTTCATGTGTTATTAAAACTCACATCTTTTGTAATATTATGTATTCATTTTCATGTGTTATTAAAAATCTGCAGTGATATTATTAAGAAATTTATTTATAACCAAATTTAGTGTATAGTATAGATTATACTAAAAATTAGACATTTTTAAAGATAAACATTAGCAGTTTTATACATTAGACATCTTCTTTTAAAGAAAAATCTTTTTAATATTCTTTTAAATCTTCTTAATGATCTTTTTAACATAAGACAATACAAATTTAAGTGCTTTCTGTTAAATACACAGAGTAGTTAGTGTCGATTTACAGTATATTCAGCCTATTCATTTACTGTGCTGAAAATTTAGTTTATCCAAATACTTGTGAATTTCATTTTGCTGAATACGATATAGTTTTGTTGAATATCTAAATATTCAGCTGCTGTTGAATAATTACTTCTTGCTTTCATGATATGCATTATTTGTATTCTTAATACAAGTGGAGAAAAAAAAATTAAGAGATAAAAATTGTTTTAAAATGATAAGTGTAATAATTATAAATAAATATAATAAACAATATGAGTTATATTTATCATTATTCATAAATATAACTACTTTTAAATTCAAATTAGCATACTGGATAATAAAGATATTCGGTTTAACATTAAAAAAAATTTTTATACACTTGTATCTTATATCAAGTTTGTAACTTGTAAGTTCCTTATAAATATTAGTTATATGTTCCTTATATGTCAGAAATGCATAGTAATAAACTTTTAATTTTCTTAAGTATCAAAAAGAAAAAAAAAAATTTTTTAAATATAAATATTTGAAAAATTTTTGTGCAAAATTTTTCTGCACATGCATTTGAATATAAATTTCTGAGAATTTAAATCTGTTATTTTACCTTAATTTTAATTAAAAAAATATTTTAAAACCTGCTGATTACCTGTAGTATAATTAAATTTCAATATAATGCTTGGCAACTGTTGGTAGTTTTGAAGTTTATATATTTTCTTGGCAAACTTCAGTTTTTGACATTTTTGACGGGTTTTTGACGGTTTAAACCAGTATTATACCCTTGTCATGTCAAAAACCTTTTTTTGACGTCAAAAACCCAACCCTGCATTGGACTAAGTTTGAAAATATTAAAAAATTAAATCACAAACGCTTTTCATTTTCATAAAACTATGCCTTTTCTCTATATTAACGTTTTGCGCTATTTTCAAAATAGGCATAGACAGTGCTAGTGCTGGCTTTAAATAGGCTAAACTTGACCTAACAGCCATGAGTAATTGTTGCAAACTTGCAACAGTTATGAAAATAGCATATTATTCGTAAAATATCATAATTTCCGAAAAACAGCCTTAAACAAAATATTTCTTCGGTTAATTATTGAGAAAATCACAGTTTTTTTTTTTTTTGCCTTAAATTATATAATTAATTAAATGAATTCCAATGAGCAACTGCACCATTTTTGGGCTTGATGAAACTATGCATTATTCCACCATTCTATTACTCAAAAAGAATATAAACTGTATTTTTCTGATGATTCTAAATAGATAGTTTCAATGATATTTAACAATGTTTTATCCTCATAGTGAAACATGTCTTTCCTTATCACGCAATGAAAAATAACTCCTTGAAACACTTATTTCTTTTACTAAATGTACTTTCTCCAGTTCCAAACCTGTCGCAATCGTTTCAAATGGAGATTAAATTATTTTCACAATCGATTATACATAAATTAAAGTCTAGCAAAGACTTTTTTCTTATCACATAAAAAAAATGCAAGTCTGACATCATTTTTCAAAAGTTAATTGTAAAAAAAAAAAGAAAAGTATTTTAGTTCAAAATGTGATTCGACGTTTTAATAATGTTTGGTTTATAGTGGTTAAAAAAACATTAATATAAATTAAATATACATTAAATGTTGATGAGCATAAAAAAAATGTCAACGCTCATTTCTTAGAATTTTCATGTCCGAGATGTACGACGAATCAAGGCCAAATTTTTAGTTTCCGTCACTCTGACTAAGATGTAAACAAGGAAATGAGTCATTAAAAAAATTTTTTTATCACTAACCTGTAAATAAAAAAGCAAAGAAAAAAATGTACAATTGAATGTGAAGAAGTGTTGAAAAAGAATAATAGTCAACAATATCAAACATTCAAGTTTTTTAACATCTGTTCGACTCCCCAACAGAAGCCCTCGTTGTAAACCATTATTTTTCATTTCGCTCTGCTGCTTTTACTGCATTGCATGTAAAAAAGTCTTTATAGTAGTAAAAGTTCAAGCCCTAACCCTAAAAGTTATTCGTCATAACCCATCCGAATGATATTTGAATTTTTTTAAAACGTTTATGACATCGAACATTAACATTTTTGAAATGACATTTTAAAATTCTCAAAGGCAGAGAATGCGTTTCTTGTTTTTTAATAGATCCCATCTATGACCAAGAATACGACTTGAGTTACACACGTCACGGCCCGTTTATAGGGCTGACCCATTCATACATCCATTGAACCACGGATTGTAATTTTGACTTGAACCAGATAACGATCAATACCCAATTCAGTACCAGAGGTATTGATTTGTTATGGGAACATGAAGAACTTTGTGACCTGACAGATTTAACGTGCACCAGTCACCATATACTACACGGGGATCGAACTCACGACTTCTTGAACATTGGGCCCAATCTCCTTCCAAACAGTCTGCCAGCAAAAACTATAATGTAAATTAGCAGAATGGCATCAATGGGTTTGTAATAAATTACATCGTTTTAAAATAATAACATATGAATTTTAATAAAAATCGTACCAAAAATCAAATAAAGAATAAAATGAAGGAAGGACATTTTGTGAAAGGTCCGGTTTTTGTAAAATTGTGAAAAAATTACTCGTATTTTGTAAATATAAAATAAGCGTTAAGTCACATTCTTTCAACCAGGGTCCTGCTTTTATGAATTTGTGCAAATAGGGTCCGCTATTAAAAAAACTTTTTCAATGTAAATAGATACAAGATTATGCTCAGCACTGTAAAATTATAATAAGAAAATTAAATTTTCAAAAATAAACAGCAATTGCTACTTCAAAATTAGAGATGCAACATATAAATATAGTATTTAGCCTATACTGCTGAACTAAGAATATTCATTTCGGATGAATAAAGGAAAAAGCGTCTGCCAAAGACAGAACTAATTCGTTTACATCCATCTTTCTGTTTTCGCCCCTGGGAAGGGTTTATTCGATTAACCAAACAATAATGAAGATAAACAAATTTGTGTGATCAAAAGAAAAATCATTTTGTGAAAGGCCCGTTTTTAAGTTAAAATATTTTGTGAAGGGTCCGATAACGGACCCAAATTTTTTCTAAATAGACCCCTAACAATGATACATTTATTTTCATTAATTATGCATTTGTATGTATTACTATGAAATAATTTTTAGCGCAGTTATATCGTTTCCTATGTACTGTTATATTTAGTTTTAATGATATCCCTATTGTAATTAATAATAAACCTAATTTAAAGATATTTTTCAACAAAAAAAAATCGGATTTTTAAATTTTTTTTTAAATAAAATAAATAAATAATGAGCTATATAAGCAATATTAATGAAAGACGAAATTTCCTTTATGTTAAAAAAAAAAAACTTGGAAACTGAAATAATCAAAATAATAAGGATAATAATTACTGGAAAATTTGAATGCTTAATATAATTTTCAAAATGATGCCAGGGGTCTGTTTAGAAGAAATTTGGGTCCGTTAACGGACCCTTCACAAAATATCTTTTCATAAAAACGGACCCTTTACAAAATATTTTAACATAAAAACGGACCCTTCACAAAATAATTTATCTTTTAATAGGGGGGGAGAGGAAGAAAGACAAACGCAAACGAACTAAGTTTTGTTTTCGGCGGAAGCTCCTTCCTTTATTCGTCCGAAATTAATATTCTGTGTTCAGCAGTATAGGCTAAATACCAAATATTTGTACGTTGCATCTCTAAAATAGTAGCAGCAATTGCTGCTTCTATTTGAAAATTTAATTTCTTAAATTATAATTTTACAGTGTTGAGCATAATCCTATGTCTTTACAATTTAAAAACTCCGTAAAGTTTTTTTGCAATAACGGACCCTATTTGCACAAATTCACAAAAGCGGACCCTGGTGGAAAGAATGTGACTTAGCGTTTATTTTATATTCACAAATTACGAGTAATCCTTTGACAATTTTACGAAAACGGACCTTTCACAAAATTTCTGGACAGACCCCTGGATGCTTAATGATAAGGAATGCTTAATACACTGCTGGACAATTGCTAAGGACGGATCACAAATTGCAATGTAGCATAACATTAAGCGAGACATGAGACCTAGTAGGATAAAGTATAGTTGCCACACTGTTCAGACATTAGAATAAAGAACATTCATTGTTCTGGAAAGTACAAAAGCTATGAAACATCTGAAAGGAAAAAAATGTTCATTTGATGCTGCGTACGGAATAATGGAACAATGCATTTAAATGTCAGCAGGCAACTTGAAGAAAGGTGTCAGTACGGGATATGTCCACCGTGGAGTGTGATGCAACATTCTACAGGTCGTATCATACTTCGCACAACATTATCCAGCAGCTGTTGAGGCAATTTATCCCATTCCTCTGTCAGTGCACGGATGAGGGTGTTCTTGTTTGTCGGAGGATAGTTTCAACCAGCAAATTGCCTCCCCAAAGCATCTCAAACATTTTCAATGTGGTTTAGATCTAGAGAACGTGATGACCATACGAGGCGTTGAATACCCTCACTGTCTAAACAATTCTGAACAGCGAGTGTTCGATGACATGTTGCGTTGTCGCCCATAAAAACAAATTTATCACCGACAGCACCACGGAAAAGACGAACATGAGGAAGTAGAACTTCATCAAAGTATCGTTGGCCCGTCATAGTCCCATTCGCAACCACATGTAGGCGCGTGCGGCCATTGATCATGATGCTGGCCCACACCATGACCCTGCATGTCGGATATCGGTCCCTTTCCTGAATATTTTCTGGACGATAACCAGTACCACTCTCGCGCCTGATCAGTTGGCGTCTACAATCCGATGACAGACTGAACCTACTCTCATCTGGGAAGAGTACGCATGCCCAGTCCTGTTCAGTTCAATTGTGATGCTCACGACACCATTGCAAACGTGCAGTACGGTGCTGTCTGGTCAATGGGACGCACACAACAGGTCTGCGGGTGTATAGTCCTCCTCCCCTCAAACGTCTGGCAACAGTTTTTCGGGAGATCTGCTTTCCTGTGGTAGCAAGAAACTGATTTGCCACCTGCTGAGCTGTGGTGCGCCTGTTCCTTTTTACTGATAGGACGATGTATCTGTCTTCAGCAGGCGTCTTACTTCTAACACGACCTCCCCCTTGCCGCTTACTACACATTCCAGTAGTTTTAAAAGATATCCACAGCCGTTAAACAACACCGTCAGCGATGTCGGACTCCCTGGCAACGTCTCTTATTTTTCTCCCTTCTTCGATCTTTCCAATAATTCGACCACGCTTAAAATCATCTAAGTAATATCGGGAAGACATGCCGAAAATTTCAAGTTCGTCAACTAAATCTTTCCTGTAAAAATTTGACTTGAAACAGCAACTCTCCACAACGCGTCAAAACCTTTAAAGTTCTTATCAGCGCTATCACGTGATGAACAAACGTGGACAAAAAAATTTACATACGCATACCCCTTCTTACTATATCCCGCACTTATTCTAATTTTCCACATTTTGCTTCCCTTCATTTTGTGGTTGCTATGGATGATAGTGTTATCCGTCCTTAGCAATTGTCCAGCAGTGTATAATGTCCGCTTTTATCATTTTCATTAAATGAATCAAAAACATTCAACCTGTTTTAAAAAAAAAAACATACCATATATGCTGTTAAATTCGTAATGAAATCAGCTAAAATAAGACGTTTTATCTGCATTTAAGAAAAACTTGGGAATAATGTCACGCTAAATTAACGCTAGCATATTTCATCCATGCTCGCGTAAATGCTAATAACATCATCTCTTTTTTTTTTTTATAATTTACAGTTAATGTCTTGGTCTATAGGTTTACCTCAACCAGTAGATATTTTTAAAACCAACATGTTTTAAATTCTTTTCAACATTTAAGGATTTGAAATGAAATCCTGCTCGACAGTGACTCTCCGAAAATACTGTCAGATTCGTCAACAGCCACAATCGATACTATTAATCAATATTACCCTACGATCGTCCAAAGAATCATTATTGTATCTCGTCACTGTTTCCTCGTATCACGTGTCTGCTCCTTCGTCATTCATTTCATTTGTAGATATAAAACCAGCTAATTTATAACCTAATTTTTTTTTATATTCATTATTGCCTTTTGTGCTAAAAATGTTTACAATTTCGCGGCAAATAATATTGCTGTTTTTATTTTATTTTTGAATATTTGTATATCCTGTTGCGATATCTTTAATTGTCAGGGGTCTGTTTAGAAGAAATTTGGGTCCGTTAACGGACTCTTCACAAAATATCTTTTCATAAAAGCGGACCCTTCACAAAATATTTTAACTTAAAAACGGACCCTTCACAAAATATTTTTACTTAAAAACGGACCCTTCACAAAATGATTTTTCTGTTAATCGGACCCTTCACAAATTTTTTTATCTTCATTATTATTTTGTTAATCGAATAACCAGGGCAGAAAACAAGAAAGATGGATGTTAACGAATTAAGTTTTGTCTTCGGCAGACGATTCTTCCATTATTCGTCCGAAATTAATATTCTGTGTTCAGCAGTGTAGGTTAAATACCAAATATTTGTATGTTGCATCTCTAATTTAAAAGCAGCAATTATTGTTTATTTTTTAAAATTTAATTTTTTTAATTATAATTTTACAGTGTTGAGCATAATCTTGTATGTCTTTAAAATTTAAAAACTCTGAAAAAGTTTTTTTTTGCAATAACGGACCCTATTTGCACAAATTCATAAAAGCGGACCCTGGTTGAAATAATGTGAGTAATTTTTTCACAATTTCACGAAAAACGGACCTTTCACAAAATGTCTGGACAGACCCCTGATTGTGTCGTAACTTAATTTTCACATAAATTGTTTAAATTAATATTTATTTTAATTCTAATGTTTAATTGCCTTTTTCTTACTTTAAAGTGGAGATTTAAGATAAGGTATACTTCCTAACCTACCCTATTTCTAGAACACCTGTTTGGGGTGACGGTATTCCGTCGAACTGAGAGAAAAATCCCTATTAAAGGGTTGAGGACGACTTTTGACCAGCGAGCCCCCCTTTTTTAATTCAGAATTGTTTGGATGTTTTTACTTAACCTAAAATAATTAGGTTTTAACTTTAGAGAGGATAATTTTTTGTAAAACAGTAAAAATAAAATATCTTGGAGTGCGTTCGAAAATCGATTAAACAGTTAAGTAAAAAAAAAGTAGAGATTTGAGTGGAAATTGATGTGAAATGTGAAAGCAGAAAAAGTTAACAAAAGTGATATCAGGGGTCTGTCCAGAAATTTTGTGAAAGGTCCGTTTTTCGTGAAATTGTGAAAAAATTACTCACATTCTTTCAACCAGGGTCCGCTTTTAGGAATTTGTGCAAATAGGGTCCGGTTATTGCAAAACAGTTTTTCAAGGAGTTTTTAAATTTAAATAGATACAAGATTATGCTCGGCACTGTAAGATTATAATAAAAAAATTTAATTTTCAAAAATAAACAGCAAATTGCTGCTTCTAAATTAGAGATGCAACATACAATATTTGGTATTTAGCCTATACTGCTGAACGTAGAATATTCATTTCGGACGAATTATGGAAGAATCGTCTGCCGAAGACAAAACTTAATTCGTTTACATCCATCTTTCTTGTTTTCTGCCCTGGAAAGGGTTTATTCGATTAACAAAACAATAATGAAGATAAACAAATTTGCGAAGGGTCCGATTAAAAGATAAATCATTTTGTGAAGAGTCCGTTTTTAAGTTAAAATATTTTGTGAAGGGTCCGTTTATATGAAAATATATTTTGTGAAGGGTCCGTTAACGGACCCAAATTTCTTCTAAACAGACCCCTGGATATGTCTAATTTTTTTTTTAAAAAAAAGGACAATAAAATTATTCTAATGATGGTCTTTATAAATATGGCAACTAAACATTTTCCTTATTCAATTTCTATTTATGTTAACCTTTGAATTAATGAATTTATGATTGATTTTAGTTAGTACCTTCACTTCTTTCATTAATTATTAAGTAAAAGGTATGTTAGATTATAATTTTATACAGGGGTCTGTTATACAAGGTTGTCACAGGCGACTAAAATGCTACTATTTGCAACTACAGTCAAACCCCGCTATTGAGAACCTTCAAGGGACCGACATTTTGGTTCACTATAACCGGGGGTTCACTATATCCGTTACGCATGCAATTTAACTAATGATTCCCAAACTCCTCCCTTTTAATACACATCATTCAAATAAATGACTTAAAAATATTATGTAGAAGTAAAAGATGTTTTGTTTTACATTACTCTTCGTCTTGCGTGCAAAATAAAATTAGTATTTTTTAGCTGATGAGCAATCCTCAAAATCAGATATGAAAACACTTCCTGGCTCTCAGATAATTTTTCCTGAATTTCTGTTATTCCGCTATTTAAACCTGTCTAATCTGCCATTCGAGCACATAAAAGTTGCCTCATAAAATCGCTTAGCAAATTCATGGACATTTGTCCAGATACTGGAAGATTGCGGCTTCTTCGAATGGTGAACCACTTCAGTAATGCTTCTTCAACATCCTTGTGATCCGCTTTTCTCAACTATTTTCTGCCATCGAAATTTTTTTCATGAGCAGAAATAATTAATTGCCTATTTTACCATTTGTTACAAACTACAGATTTGGATAGTTTATATTCCCTGCAAATATCAACTTGATTGCATCCATTTTCAATTTTTTCTGATTATGTCCATTTTATCATCAATGGAGAACGTTTTACGTTTACTGGTCGCCATAGTTAAATTTGAGACACTTGTTAGCAGTTTTTTTTAACTGAACTGAGAGCAAAGAGGAGTTGAAATGAGGGCCTTATCAACACATATTAGTGTCCAACCTTTTGACCAATTATGAATAATTACTCATTCCCTCTGACAGAAAATGCATATTGATCCCATTGACACCTTATAGGTGCATCATCTGCCTGGGTTGGAAACATCTGCTTGGTTTGTTTAGGGATTGGAAAGTGAAATAAAAGAAGCAAGCAAGAAAAAATGCTTATCGCTACATTCCCCTCTATAGATGGTTTTAAACAATGGTATATGTATTTATTTGGAAGTAGAAATTTCAAACTTATTACAAAAAAAAATGAAGAAAAAAATCAGTCGAAGGCAGAAAAAATTTCATTATATCCAACTTCCTCACATTTTTGGTTCACTATATCCACAAAAAATAACATTATACGTGTATAGCAAGGCACGGGACCGAACTTTTCGTTCACTATATCCGGGAGTTCACTATAAACCGTGTTCACTATAGCGGGGTTTGACTGTATTTTCGACGTGAGGCAACTATGGCAAGTTTTTTTTTTTTTTGCCTGAAAAGTTTAAAAAAATCAACTATTTTCAGACAAAGGAGACTATTGGGAGTCTTTTCTGTGCTCCCTTATTTTATTTTTCTGAATAAATATGTACACTTATGCCTAGATATATGTGTATTTATTTTATGTTCAGTTCAGTGAATATTCTGTTTAAAGATAAAATAATGCAAAATTTTAAAAAAAAATTATTACTTACCTAATTATGAATTAAAAAATTATTTACTTTGTTAGCATTCTTTCAGTTTGTCGAAATTTCATGGCAATTTTTTTAGTATTTATGGTTTTTGATACTATTTTTGTTTTTAATTACTTTATTTTAATAAACCCTGATAAAATTAACAATAAATGAGATGAACCATTTTATCCTAAACAAAATACTTGAAAACGAAAACATTTATGTTTGGAAACTTTATGTTTATAATATATAAAATAACTGAAAATTAACTTTTAAAAGGTTTTTTTTTAAATTTTTTGCATGATTTTGAGCTCAAGTATTAAAAAAAGTTTTCAAGTTGTTAATCACTTGATCCATTATTTGTAATAGTTATAAAAATTAGTCGTTGATTTAAAAATAAAAATTCAGTAATTTAGGAATAGAAGTTCTTCGATAAAATGTCTTAAGTTTATTTTCTAAATTATAAAATGGTATGTAAATATGAAATATTTATTCACAAAATATATTGATAAATATCTTTGGCATACTAAGAATTGTTTTCAATATTTATTTAAGCAGAATTTGTTTATGAAAAAGTTAAAATTATTTGTATAATAATTATATTACTCTAATTACTTTTATTTAATTATCATTAAAAATTATTAATTAATGTGATTAAAATTAATAAATTTCTTCCTGGGCGTCTTTTTTTTTTTTTTTTTTTTTTTTTAAGAAGAAGAAGCTTGCTGTTACTGGTCTAGGCGAGAGTTAAATTAATATTTATATGTAAATTTATTATTATCGTTAACTCGGGTTACTTTGTCCATTTAAAAGAAATGCTTGGTTCGAAATTTTTTATTTTTTGTTTAAAAATGAAATTCAAATAAACAAATCGTCACTCATCATTTAACATTACACTTAAACGGCCCTTTAGCCACATGTTTACAATTGTGTGTTTCTAATACTTTTATTTTTCAAGCCTAACATAGTTAAAGACATTACAAGATAATCATACATCGCGTCCTTGAAACACCTTTTTGAACAGCCGACACTATGTCACTGGAAGCCTGTCACGTGACATCAATTGTTAAAAATTGACCTCGTTACTCTATGGCCTAGAATATGATTAGAAGTAATGATCATGAAGCTGAAAAGAAATTTCTCTCAATTCTATTTTTCTTTCCACTTTCAAAATGAACAGATATTTTTTTCAATCGAAATTCCTTCTTTTTATGACTGTATGTATACCAGGGATGACCAACAGTCAGGGCCCGACTTAGCTTAATTGGGGCCCGGGGCAAAAAACTCTTTGCTTTACTACTTCAGTAATGAAGAATCGAACTTAATGGAGGTATTTAAATTTTGCTATAGGTAAAAGTACCGGCTTTTCATTGGCCAAATTTGACCACCGTAATTGAGAAAATTTAGCTAAATTCCACCCTAGAAAGCCATGGATTTAAGAAATATAAATTTTTTGTGTTCATACGATAGATTAATGAAGAAGCTAACATAAAGCTTACGAATTTTACACTGTACTGATATTTTATTTTAGAAAAAAGTTCAATAAATAAGGAAAGGTAAAATAAATTATCTTTTCGATTTGGAGGCCCCCTCTGATGAGGGTACCCGGGGCAACTGCCCCGTATGCCCCTGCCTTAGTCAGGCCCTGCCAACAGCACCACTAATTGAAGGAAGTGGGGAATATTGTTTATTCCACTTACCACTTTTCCAATATGCAGTGCCTAAAACAAAAAAAACAGACCACCTTTAATAACTTTTGATCCAATCATCGAATTTTCAAGTTCTAGAACGCAATCTTAATAATTCGAGAGATTGACCTCATATATAGTAATTAAATATAGTGCAGACGATATTTTAAGTTGCGAAATCATGCATCCAAGATCACCCTTAACTGAAGAGGGGGGGGGGTGGAATATATTTTTTCCCCTTACCACTTTTCCAATATACAGTGCTCAAAACAAAAACAAAAAAGCACTTTAAATAACTTTTGATCTAATTATCGGTTTTTCACGTTATCACTTTCACGTTAATCTCTATCTATGCTAATTTTTTTTCAAGTCTATTTTAAAATTTAATTCTGCCTTTCATTATTAAATTTTTAAGTTTGTGAATATTTTTTTAAAACATCTTTATATTTCCCCCCCCCCTTGTCTTCGCTATATTTTTAACTAATTTTATAGTTCGATGTACTTGGCAGCTTATGCGCAGTAAATAAAACTTGTTATTTTTCTTAATTTTTTCCGTTAATTTCTCTTTTCTTTTGTCCTTTTCGTCTTTATTATGTTATTATATAGATATCATAAATAATTACAAAATTAAGTGGAAAAATGTACCGTGACAAGGTTAAGGTCTACAGTGCGTTAAAAAAAAGAAGTTATTTTTCAATTAATTGTCGGATATTTCAAATAACTAATTATACAAAAGTTGCATTTTTTATGTAAAAAGAACTATTTTTTTTAATTGTACTTTTTATGAAGAAATTCGCATATAATTTCAAAGCGGATTGAATTTATCTAATTCCATTAAGCATGAAAAATTATGTCGGTAAATGTACCCACATTTTCAGACAGCAATATAAAAAGTGCACATAACTACAAGTGAATAAAAATTCTTTTTATACATAAAGCTCTTTTAAACTATTCATTCTATTAACTTTTGTTTGGTCCTATTCGATTAATAAAAAGCTACTTATTAAAGAATGCCTCCCATTGTTTAAATAGCAATGTTAGATGTGTGTAAATATAGGTACAAATACAAATTTGTACTTTTTGTATATAAAACCTCTCATGTAACTTCCTACTAAAACCTGTATAAAACTTCTAAACTGTTTGTCCGATCATCTCGTTAATTCATTTCATTCAATTCAGTAAAACAATGCCTCACGTGCCTGTTAGGAGAAAAATCAATTCTCCTAATCAAATCACCCCCATCTCTCCCCTTAAAAGAGGGAGAATCTCACTGAGGAGAGTAGGGGAGTTTTCAGGTATCATTTGCAAAGTTTTCTGCCAAACATGCTTTTGGTTTTGCTAAATGTTTCGATGAGGCGAAAAAATATGACGAATTGTGCCTACGACGAATCGTCGCTGCGGCGGTTGTCCCACGAAAAATTGTGCCTACGACGAATTGACGTAAAACCATATTTTCATAACAGCAGATTTCTCGTTATATTCCTATTCATTATCTCGAGTTTTTGCTGTATTTTTAAAATACTTTTCAAAAATATATTTACGAAAGAACCACAGAACTGGAAATTTTAATGAATTTTGAGAAATGAGAAAAATGACAGGGTATAATTACTCAAGAAATCTGGGGAGAAGAATTCATTTGTGTTTATAGTTCTGGTAAGTTCTATATTTTTTTTAACAAATTTGTGCAGGTTTAGTAAGGTATTTCATAGCAAATTAATGCACATGAATTAAACAAAACTATAAAATTAATAAGAAAATAAATGTTATTAGTTACATAAGTCAGGAAATTTTTTTCTCGAGTGTTTGTAGTCTAGCAAATTAATGCTTGTTTTTTTTTTTTTTTTTTTTTTTTTTTTAATATGATCGTAGTTGACGCGTGGATCTAATAAGTGTTTGTTTACTTATCACTTCAATTTGACACGCGAGCACTTGAAAAACTTATCTTTAAGTTGAGAGTCCGGTGACAGCATCCAGATAACAACACCAGAAGAAATGTAACTTCTGGTGTTTTATTTCATGTTTATTGATGCTTTGGTGACATTGTCAAAATAATTACTTAATGGTTGATTTGGCTTCTTTTTTTTCTTATGGCCAAGTTTAGAATTAATATTAATATGTTATGATTGCGTTGCGATATTGTAGTATTCGATAGTTTTAAATATCAGTGGTATTAGCGATGTTATTGTATTCGATATTAATCGTAAAACATTATATTCACTGTATATTATTAAAAATTCTCTAAAAGTATAGTTCAATATCACTTTTTTAAAATAAAGAAAATATCGATGTCCCGATATTCTCAGTATATCGCACAGCTCTACTCGTAAATAGCTACGTTTTTGGTAAATTTTAGTGCCGTTTTATGAAAGTTATTTTTTGCAGTTCTGTAAAATTTTAGTACAGTTTTATAGGAGGAGGGATAGTAGTATAGAACATTTCTATAGTTTTTCTTTGTATGAAACTGATATGCTGTAACATACAATCAAGACCCAGGGATCACTTTAAAAAAAAAAAAAAGCTTCTTTGGATCCGTTAACGGATTTTTCACAAAATGTTTTTATCGTTAAATCGATTCTTTTACCAAATATTTTATCATAAAAACTGACCCTTCACAAAAATCTTCTTTTGAAAATGGATCCTTTGACATCTTAAGTCATTATTTTCAAACGAAATTTTCTAGTTAAAAAATTTTTCCGTTTCCCCCCCCCCCTCACAAATGTAGGCCTTTATTTTCTTCTGTTCTATTCTCTAAATCTGGGCTCTGTGTGCGGAAATTCTATTTTAGACAGTTTTGGCATTTTGTTCAAACGAAGCCTATTTTTTAATTAGAACACTGGAAAAACGGAAGAAACTAAAAAACACGAATACAATTGTTTTGCAATCATTTAAATATGAACGACACTAATTTGAACACATTAAATGTATTATGGTCCCTGAAAATGAGAAAATTTTCACATCGACTAGATTAAAATAAAATAGAAACTATTTTTATACAGAATTTTAAAAATCAATATATCATACTATTTAAGAGTCAGTTTGAGTATTTAATTAACAGTATTTGATTATTAAAATTAGTATGTTATTTGTATTACTGAATTCAATATGCGATTTGTAATAGTGTATGTGGCTCTTTAATTTAATATCTTAGCAGTTCTTCATGTAATGATAAATTAAGGTTTTACTTTACTCATTAGTGTAAAACATTGAAGGACTACGCAGTTTTTTTTTTTTTTTTTTTTAATTTTAAATAATTTTTTCTATTTAATATTGTTTCTAATTGTTGCTTTTTAATTTTTTGCATGCAATCATAATTATATAAGTAGATTTTATCCTAATTTCACTGAATAAGAATCTTTCACAAAAAGTCTGAGCAGACCATTGAATTTTATAATTTTCCACAAATGCAGATCCATATACACTAAATTTTTAACCCTTTCGTTACGAGCGCCGTATTTAAGGCTGTTTTTCCAAGGCTTCATCTTGATATAAAATGCTTTTTTGCGAATCGTAGGCTATTTTTATTAACTGCTGCTAGTTTGCAACTGTTGCTCATGACTGGTAGGTCAAGTTTAGCCTATCTAAAGCCAGCACTTGTCTACGCTTACTTTGAAAATGGCGCAAAACGTCAATATGAAGAAAAGCCTAAGTTTCGTGAAAATGAAAAGCGTTTGTTGTCTATTTTTTAAATATTTACAAACTTACTTGCAAAAACTGAGAATACAGCAGTGATTTTAATAATTTTCATCTAGGTGGAAAAATATCGCCAAATTGGCGATTTAAAAAAAAAGATTATATATCTTTTCTAAAGATTATATATATATTCTTCGCGGCAAGATTATATATCTTGTTTAAAATCATCGCATTGCTTCGAGTGTAAGGCACCTTTTTTTATATCCCTTGGCCACAGAACTTCGAAAAACAGCGTTAACCGGCATCCACTCGATACTGTATGTGTGTTTAGCCGGTGCCTGCATGTTACCGTTTGATAATCGGCTTAATCTCCAACTCCATTTCAAACTATATTCCATTGAGCCATATTGTATTAATACTACTAAAAGTATATTTTGAATGCGGCGCTTAAGAGAACGCCATACAACGGGAGAAACTTTTCGTCGCCAATCCCCTTTCACCGCCATAACTAATTTGAAAAGTGAGTTTAGACACACCAGGAGTAGGCCATGAAATTTCAAGTACTAAAAAGAAATTTTTTAAATTTCAAAATTAATATGCCTCGTGAGTCGATTGCATTTTTATTTATAATGCTTGCAAAATTTCTAAACATATTGTTGGGTAAAATCCGAACATCGGCTTACTGACATGCAATGTGCACACTTCGCGGCGCAGTGCACCCTTCAGTGACGTCACTTCATCGGAGCGTAACGAAAGGGTTAAAAGATTTATTCCCAATTTTAGAAAACAAGGACTTTTCACAACAAGTTTAGAATAACCTCTGATAACGTAATAGCATTTATTTATTTTTCCTAACAATTTATATGCATCTGCATCAGAGAGAGAATTTCCTGGAAATTCTTACGAATATTTTATGCTGACACAGACAATTCATATTTGCGTAAAAACAAATGAACAATTTTTTCCTACTTAATGGAAGGATGAATATAATTCAGCCTCATAATTTATGGGTGGGTTGAAAAAGCTCCGGTTGCCTTTCACCTTAAAATTATTTGTATAAATTACTTTTTTTTTTATTGAACGTAGCTTTTAGATGTCAATTGGGTACTTGCACTTCAAGAAGATCACAATACCCACACATGTGACCTATGACGTCAACTCCAGCTGATCGTTTTTAGGCAAAATGGCGTGTTAAAGTTGAACTAAGTTTTTTCACATAAATCAGAATGTCCATTAAACTGAAGTTGATTAAATACAACCACGCATCGAGTTTGTTAAATTTCTTTCTCGTCTACGTCTTCTACTTAAATAAGATTCGTTTATAACACTGATATATTTTCGCTTTATGTATCTGGCAACTTCGGTGCATAATGCAGTTTGTTTATGTTCTAGATAACTTCGTGCCTGTCTTTGTGTTAAGTAAGATATATATAGTTAAAGAATTGAAATTTTTGCGAAAGAATCTTTGTGTAAGAATATAGAATGTGTCACTTAAGAGAATTGATACTTGACGGACTTGGCTTACTCGAAATAGAATGGAAAGAACGGTTACAAACGTAAACAAATGTCCCCTTTCAACAACCAATCAGGATCGATATACCCACAATCAGGGTTGGAGTTTTTGCCGGCAAAAAGGGGTTTTTGCCAGGACAGTGGTAAAAACCGGCAAAAACCAAATTATCTAAATTGCTAATTAAATATTATTACAAAATACTTTAAACAAATTTAAATCAATCATAAGGAATAATAATTTTGATAAATTACATGAAAAAATTATTTTTAACATATTAATAATTAATATACCTAAGGGTAATAATTTTTAAAAGATTGAAAGTTTTTGATCTCTTTTCATTTCAGAATCCTAAAATAAATGTTTTTTTTTACAAATAAATATTATTATTTGTATAATACTATTATTTATTATAAAAATTATTATTTGTACAATAATTAACTACACATGTTGATAGATATTTTATGCTTTAAATTATATTTGTATTAATTTAAAACAGGGTTGGCAGGTTTTTGACATGTGACAGTTTTTGACATGTGACAGTTTTTGACAGTTTAAACCATGGTTTAAACCGTCACGTCAAAAACCTCACTGTCAAAAATGTCGAAAATGTCAAAAACCTATATTCATATGTGAAATTTAATTACTACATAAAATTTATATATTTTTTATAAAGGATAGTGTTTCTAAATATGTTCTAGAAAAAACAAATTTAAAATTTTGAAGAAACACTTATATTTTGAATAGTAACTAAAATCTTGTACTTTTGAAAGCTCACATCTTTTGTAAAATTATGTATTCATTTTCATGTGTTATTGAAAATCTGCAGAGAAAAATCTTTTTAATATTCTTTTAAATCTTCTTAATAATCTTTTTAACATAAGACAATACAAATTTAAGTGCTTTCTGTTAAATACACAGAGTAGTTAGTGTCGATTTACAGTATATTCAGCCTATTCATTTACTATGCTGAAAATTTAGTTTATCCAAATACTTGTGAATTTCATTTTGCTGAATACTATATACATAGTTTTGTTGAATATCTAAATATTCAGCTGTTGAATAATTACTTCTTGCTTTCAAGATATGCATTATTTGTATTCTTAATACAAGTGGGGGAAACAAATTAAGAGGTAAAAATTGTTTTAAAATGGTAAGTGTAATAATTATAAATAAATATAATAAACAATATGAATTATATTTATCATTATTCCCAAATATAACTACTTTTAAATTCAAATTAACATACTGGATTAAAAGATATTCGGTATAACATTAAATTTTTTTTTCATACACTTGTATCAAGTTTGTATTTATACAACATAACTTGTAAGTTCCTTATAAATATTAGTTATATGTTCCTTATATGTCAAAAATGCATAGTAATAAACTTTTAATTTTCTTAAGTATCAAAAAAAAAAAATTTTTTTTTTCAAAATATAAATATTTAAAAAAATTTTGTGCAAAATTTTTCTGCACATGCATTTGAATATAAATTTCTGAGATTTTAAATCTGTTCTTTTACCTTAATTTTAATTAAAAAATATCTTAAAACCTGCTGATTACCTATAGTATAATTAAATTTCAATATAATGCATGGCAACTGTTGGTAGTTTTGAAGTTTATATATTTTTTTGGCAAACTTTAGTTTTTGACATTTTTGACGGGTTTTTGACGGTTTAAACCAGTATTATACCCTTGTCATGTCAAAAACCACTTTTTGACGTCAAATACCCAACCCTGATTTAAAATAAGTTTATTTCACTGGAAAAAAGAGAATAATCACAAATTTTCCAATCAATAATGTTTTATACTACTAAAATGATACATTATCATTTAATTATGGAAAAATAGTTTTGTTAATTTTTTTGTAATTATTTATATTCATAGTATATATTTCAATTTTAGGAATAATTTTGTATCAAAAATGTGTTTTTGTCCTCTCATCTTGGAAAATATAGGTTTTTGCCACTTTGGTTGGCAAAAACCTGTTTTTGCCAGGACGGTTTTTACCGGTATTTACCATGGTTTTTTCCACCTGCGGCAAAATCTTGCCAACCCTGCCCACAATACGTCACTTGCAGGTGTCCCATTGACTTAAAATGAGTAGACGTGTGAGAAATTTATTTTTGTAATCGCATAAACTTCAACATTATCTTTAAAAAGTTTAACTATATTACGAAGTCTGAAATAAAATAAAAACTGAACTTCGATACGTAAATTCAAGAAACATCAGTTTTTTCTTTTATGTGAGATATTTTTCTTTTTCGAGTGTTAATACTATGATATTAAATGCGATAATTTATGACCGATATTTGGTCTTCTGAAATTAATAAATTAATTATTTTTATAAAGATTGTTACTTTTTTTAACGCTGTGTCGGTTAAAATTTAATACTTTCATAGAGCCGCTATGGCTCAGGGTTTCCAATGAGGTGACCCAAATTCGAATCGAAGCAGTGGCTGGTTGGTGCTAATTCGGCTCCCGGCTCGCACCAACCTCGGTGCTGACTGATCATGTGTTAGAATCCCCTATAGGGTTAATGCAGGGGTCTGTCCAGACATTTTGTGAAAGGTCCGTTTTTCACGAAATTGTGAAAAAATTACTCACATTCTTTCAACCAGGGTCCGCTTTTATGAATTTGTGCAAATAGGGTCCGTTATTGCAAAAAAAAAAAACTTTTTCAATGTGTTTTTAAATTTTAAATAGATACAAGATTAGGCTCGGCACTGTAAAATTATAATAAAAAAATTAAATTTTCAAAAATAAACAGCAATTGCTGCTTCTAAATTAGAGATGCAACATACAAATATTTGGTATTTAACCTATAGATACTGCTGAACGCATAATATTCAAATTCCGGACGAATAATGGAAGAATCCTCTGCCGAAGACAACGTTTATAATCCATCTTTCTTGTTTTCTGCCCTGGGAAGGATTTATTCGATTAACAAAATAATAATGAAGATAAAAAAAATTGTGAAAGGTCCGATTAAAAGAAAAATCATTTTGTGAAGGGTCCGTTTTTAAGTTAAAATATTTTGTGAAGGGTCCGTTTTTATGAAAAGATATTTTGTGAAGGGTCCGTTAACGGACCCAAATTTCTTCTAAACAGACCCCTGGTTAATGGTGGAAGCTTTTAATGGTTTTTCTCTACATGTAATGCAAATATTGGTTAGTTACATCAAAAAGTACTTTACGATGGCTGATTTCTCTCAATACTTGATCCAGCAGCTCTCTTGTCTTCTGGGTTGGTTTTTCAATTACGAGGCTACGGAGTTGAACAGTGAGTGTTAGCCGTAAACTCTCAATTGGGTCGGCTGATCAAAAGTTAAATAATACTTACATAAATTTTACTTCCGAAGTAGATTTGAATTTTGTACTAATTATTGCCATTTGAATAAAACTTTCAGCATAGAATTGCCTACATGTTTTGAGAGCGTACCAGTCTTTTTCAAAGAATTAAAAAAAAAATATTCGATAAAACTCGGATATTAAATAAGAAAACACAAAATCTTAATGCTTTTTTTATTATTAATTAAAACGTATAAATTGATTCCAAAGAGTTTTCCGAAGTGCCAAAGAGTATGCTTTAAAGAATGTTTTCGTTTTAGTTCATCGATCGTTTTTTATCAATTGTTTTTAAATAGATTAACAGTTTCCATATAAGTTATTATACTAATAAAGATTAATCTTTAACAATAAAGATGAATTCTTTGAGTTAAATCTTAAAGGTGATTTTTAGTAAACAAAACAAACTGAACTTTCATATTGTAAAAAAACGATAGCACTTTATCTGAACACAAACAATTCAATAAGGACAAACATTTCGGAACAGTTATAAAAATATAGCTTGTATTACTTTCGATAAGTTCACTGCAATCTTTACTTTAAAGATTAATAAACACAACGTAACTTATTTAAGTAGAATTAGTGTTAATCTGACTTGACATTAAGGTTTGAAAAAAATTTTTAGACCAAAAACAATTTTAATTATTGTGTTCGTAAAATTACAAAATAATGATAGTGCACAAGCGTTTTCATTTCGATTTGTTTTGAAATAAATTTTCGACCCAAATCTGGCTATAGGGTTGATTAACCAATGAGAACGGAGAAATCTATTTATTACACATTGTGTAATACTCTGTTGTTTTCATGTGTTGATTTTTTTTTCGTTTATTGATCTACGTTTTCCTGAAAATGAACTTCTAAAGATAATATATATTAATTGAAAGCTTTATTACTTAGCATAAGTATTTAGCCATGGCTTTTAAAATTTTCATGGTAACCAAACATTTTTGATAAGCACTAAAAATATTAGTTTCTCCCCGGTTTCCTTTTTTTATTTATTTATTTATTTATTTTTTTTAATTATTCTTTTTTTTTTTTTTTTTTTGCCAAATTTGAAATTTTGTTGAATTACATGCATAACAATCAAATATTAATCAATGAAATACTTATTACAACATCATAAAATAGAAAGAAATTTCAAAATGATTAAACTTTGTGTAACTTCAAAGTGTTATGTTTTTACAATTAAATATATAAATTTTCTAAAAATTTGCGAATACGCGAAAAAGGTCCATTATAGCGGGTTTTTTTACACAAATATTTAGCTTCGTCAAAACATACGACTTAATGAGAATTTTCCCGGTAATTATTATTTCGAAGGAAAAGTCTAAAATCAGGAAACCTCGCACAAAAATTACGCTATACCCCAATCCCGATACCCCATCCTAACAATACATTTCGGAAATAATAATAAACGTAGGAGAAAGCGAACGAAACCAATAAAATCGAGTTCAGTGCAGAGGGAATTGTGGGGGGGAAAGCAACCAGCTACATTATTTTCGACCACGTGACGTTATAAGATTCTATTATTCGATTAATTAATGAAACATGACAAAAGAATAATTTATAGCCCCTGACACTTCATCTCTAGAAGTATCCATTAATGTTTCATTTGAGCATTTTTATTATTTGATGACTGAATTAATAGCTTTTCCTGTTGTGGCCGGCCAAGGTCTTCATCGTCTTCTATTGCTGCGTTCAACACGAGGAATGTTCTTATTCAGTTTGTAATGGTGGAGAATTACAATCGTTATTATGTTTATTTTATCAAGAAAAAAAATTTCATTTTAAATCAGGGATGAGATGTGTCAAACAAAATAGCTTTCTTCCACTCTTGTGATAGAAATAAAAGAAACTTTAAAAAAAAAATATCAACATTCAACAGAAGTTTAAACTTGCTACTATTGCAATCTTGCATAAATAATAGTGGTTTCGAAGCTATTTAATGCGTTACTTTTAAATAAGCGAAAATTAAAATGCCACAATTGAAAGAAAAAAAATATCTTAAAATCAAAAAAAAAAACTTAAATATTTTACGCAAAGAAATATAGAAAAGCCTAAATTTATAATTTTATGAAGGAACAAAAAATATCATTTTAAATCAGGAATATATAAGTGTCTTCCACTGTAGAAAAAAACAACCTCAGAAAAAATAGGTTTCTTCTACCCAAGTGAAAGAAATAAAAGAAACTTTTACAAAAAGAAATATCAAGCACTAAACAAAGGGTTAATCTTGTTATTATTGCAATCTTGCATAAATAATATTGATGGAATTAGCGAAAAGTAAGATGCCACAATACAAAAAAATAATGAATGCATTAAAAGTTAAAAAAAAATTTTTTTTTAATATTTTACGTTACGAACTCTAGAAAAGCCTAAATTTATAATTACATAAAGTGCTTTAAAAAAAATTCTCACTTTTTATTCTATTTTTTTTTCCTTTTTTTTTCTTCTATTTTGATGTTCAAAATCTACAAGATTTAGAAACTCGAAATTACGATGGTATATTGAAAAATGTGCTAGAAGTTTGATTGAATAATAAATAATAAAAAAATTACGATTCGAGAACTACTTGATTAAAAAACTTCATTCGCTTCAAAAATATACAAATTGGAAATAACAGTACACGCGTTTCAAACGCTCACAAATAGACGCCTATTTTCAAGAATTGATGAGAAATGAGAAGATCTTGAAAATGGGGGCCTATTTTTGAGCGCTTGAAATGACTGTTCTTTCCAATTTGTATATATTTGAAACGAATAAAGTCTTTCATTAAGAATATCTTACCACTTCAGTTTCTTGGGATTATTTATTTAATAATTCCAGAATTATTAACTTTTCAACATGTAGTGAAAAAAAATGGTCTCTTTTTACTATGCGGTGAAATGCAAATGAAATTTGACATGCTGATCGGGCCATTTTGTGGATAGTTTTTTTTTTATTCGAAATTTTAATTCGTTCTTAAGTTATTGCAAATTTAATGGCTTTTTTGAGAATTTTTTTGTCACTTTTTTCTTTTTGCTTTGCTGCTCGAAATTAAAGGGATTCAGAAACTTGAAATTAAGAAGGTGTGTAGAAAAATATACAAGGAATTCGATTAAATAGAAATACAATTTGATTATTAGTTCAACTGTTAAACTTGTAATAGAAAAGAATCACATTGTCCAATCTACTGTCTGCTGAAATGTAATTGCAGAGTTGAAATTTGGGGTGCTGTTAGGGCCATTTTGTATTATAATTTTAATGATAAATTTTTTTTTCTTTTTCGAAATTCTTATTTGTTTCAAAGTTATTGTAAATTTAAGTGCTATTTGTGATTTTTTTAAAAAAAAAAGCTTTTTGCTTTCAATATTATAACTATCTATTGTTGTAGGAAATTTATTCTTCCCTCACAAGTTCTTTATTTTCGTTCGCGCTCCAGTAGATACCAATCAAAAGTAGCAACAAAAAAAGAGAGAGAGAGATAGTTTACTTGTTGCCAGATATAAATCTTAACGTTCATGGTGAAATAAATAAAAAGAAATTCATAAATAGTTATAAAAACCGTTCCCGGTTTGAATTCTTTTTAAGTCTTTTCAACGAATAAAATTACTTTTCATTTATCTCTTATCCTATTAATCAAAGTCTGTATTACTTAGGTTAATTTTTCTCTCCAGTACAGGTGATTATTTTTCAGATCTAGATAATCGTCTATTTCGTTACGATTAACATATATGTTCTTACATAAAGCTACAATAATTGTATATTGTGAAACCAAAATGTTCTGTGTTTTTGAGAAAAATGCTGACATTTAAAGGAAGATATAAACAAAGATAAATGAGAATCAATTGCCGGGGTTGGCCAATACCTTCTAGGAGGTATTGGGTTGGCAAGGAGGGGGCAAAGGTTTCTAGTGGATAAACACTTACAAAAGGCTTGTTTATTTTATAATCAAATACTGTTGAGTTAGAGTAATCAAACAGACTTCTATAATAACATATATATGCTTAAAAACTCTGCATAAATACAAAATAAATAACATAAAAATAGTTTATTTAAAAAAGATAAGTAGATATGCAAATTTTTTTACCACTATTTTGAATTTAATTCGAAACTATCCTGTTACTTATTGCTTGACAATTGCATTGACCACTTTTAATTTATGTTCTGTCTAGTTTCTTCCATTTTATTCAGTTTTTTTTTTTTTTTTTTTTTTCTACGGAATAAGTTTTCAGTCAGAATCGCAACCCTGTTTTAAATTAATTTTAGATTTAAGCACTGTTTAACGAAGAAAATTTAAAAAAAAAAAAAAAAAAAGGAAGCACATTTACACTTGAAGCAATGCGATGATTTCAAACTATATATATATATAAACTTGCCACGAAGAATTATCTCGGTTATAAAACAGACAAATTCCTTGAATATTTTAGAAGTTTTAAACTTTATTAAAAATTGCAAATTTATTGACAATTTTGCGCCTAGATGAAAATTTTTAAAATCACTGCCTTATTCTCAGTTTTTGCGAATTTTTATAATGCAACACTGGAGTAAGTTTTTAAATATTAAATATGATTTAAGAAATAAAATATTTTTATGCATTAAACTGTTTTCTTTTGCTGAAAATCTAATAATCTGTACATTTCAATTCCTTGCATCATTTCATCCTCTTGTCTGTTTGTTGCTGGTTAAATACTTTCTAAACCTGCGGCTCAATTAAAAAAAAAATGAAAGAATTTTTTATATATATTCCAAAGTCTTTAAGACGGTCCTATTACGTAAATGAAGACGTCACACCAGCGTCATAATTGTCGTTTTGAATATTAAAAAGTATTCATTATTCATACATTTCCTCGATATTTGACGAAGGGATGTCCCGACGATTTCCTCTTGGCTGCGATTTATTTCATAGAGGAAGCGGGCTGGCTTTTGAAATAGAACTCGAAACTAAAACCAGTTCCCGCCAGTTAATACCAGCGGAAACAGGTGTAGGGAGAATATTCTTCGCAATACGCCCAAGTGGGTTACAGGCATGATTGTTCTCTCACTTCTAATTAAAAAGATTTTTAAAAAAAAGAAGGAAAAAAAAAGTTTTATTTTGGCAGTTCTGGGCGTTTTTAAAGTATCCGTGCTTCTTTACTAAAAATAAGGCGATCTTGGTTTTATTCGAAATGTTCAAAGAGTGATGAGTCACAAAAATTACGTTTCGCATTTATTCGACTATGGAGGCCGAAGCTATTTATCGTGTACGTTTCGATGAAAATCGGCAACTTGAATTTTCTCATAGCAGAATCCCCTCAGCTACTGTACGGCACATAATTTCTGCATCTGCTGAATAATTTTGCCCTTTGAAAAGAAGATTTCATTATGATTTTATCACATGCAAATTCATTTTTTTTTCCATATATATAACAAGAATAAAAAAGGGAATAAATTTAACACCTTACAAATTAATCAGTAATGTGTAATACCAGAATTTTATCCTCAACAATTTTTTATTTGCTCTCTTTAAACTATTTTATGTGCTTATTTCACAAAGTAATTCTCTCTTATTATCATATTAGTTTATATTCAATTCAAATTAGTTTATAATATATTCAAATCAGTTTACGAAGAAATAATTAAATACATCCTAAAAGACAATGATTTTTTTTTTCAAAAAAAGTAAACTAAAGAAAATTATCAATTGATAAACAATTTGAAAGCTTTTTCTATAATTTAAACTGAAAATTATGAGAAAATAGACATTTAAAAATCATTTCGCATGAAAATTATTCACGATAACGAGATTTTTACATTACTGTGTAATAATAAATGAAACAAATACAACATTTGAACTAAATCGATTGAATAATTGCTGAGTTAAAAGACTTAAAAATGTCTGTTTTTTTTTTTTTTTTTTTTTTTTCTCCTCTGAAACCATTTGAATGAGTTTTATCGTTTTTTGTATATGTTATGAATACGTAGTTTTTTATTGCAAATCTAACAATTCTAAATGGCCATTAATCATTAATTAATAAAATTATTACATTTTGTTTGGACTTTTCCGAAAGTTTCCAATTCGCTCAAAAGTTCCTAAGATAAACGAAATACGCATAAAATAAAATTAACTTAGACCTTCTTCAAACCATTTTCATATTTGAGACCATATTTTCCAGATTGCGGTCAACCCCACCCTATAATTTTATGGCCAAAAATCGAAAACTGTCGTAAAAAAAGTTATTCTTATAATAGTTTTCTACTTCCGAACATAATTGTTAGCACTATTTAGTTTAATTAGTTAAATAATTTAATAAATTAATTAGCCAATTGATCCGTTTTTAATTTAAATATTTTGTGTAGGGACCACTTTTTTTATTTCAGTTTTGGATTGCAGTTCATCCCAACAAAGTTGTTTATTTATTTTATTCTTTTTTATATAGAATATGAATTTATGACATATATTGATGTTGTTTATAGATAAAGATATATGATTCTAAGTTATATATATTAATGATGGCAGTAAAACATTCTTAGGATTGAAATAAATGGACTAGCATTTTTAATTTTTTTTACTTCAGTTATGATTATTAGTTTACAGAACAGACAGACAGTTTATCAGAACATAATTTTTAGTGGCTGCTATATTATCACTAAATCATGTACAGTACGCCATAAAAAAAAATGGGCCAACCTAAATAAATTTTGATATTATGATCAGATCTTCACGTTCTTTAGCTTTATTCTTAATGGTTCGAGGGGGTGACCTCAAATTCGTTACTTATGATATCGTCTGCACTAATTAATTAGCATATTTTAGGTCACCCCCCCCCCCCTCCGAACAATTAAGAGTGAGTCCTAGAACGTGAAGATCCGATCTTTAGATCAAAAGCTATTCAGAGTGGACCGTTTTATATTTTGCGCACTGTATATTACAAATATAATAATTTATATGAAATGAGCACAATTATATGAATGAATGAATTGCAATTTATATGAATTATTAATTTAGATGAATTACAATTATTCAAATGAAATGATACCGAAAACAAAACATAAGTATTTGATCGTTTTAAGCATTTATTTAAATCAATGATTTAAAATAAAAGGAAGAAAGAAAAAAAAAACAGTTGCTTCGAATCAACGAACCCTGAGCAGTGGTGGCTCAGGTGATAGATCACACTGGCCTCCCATTGAGGTGTCCCTGGTTCGAATCCAAGAGATGGCTGGTAGGTACGAATTTTGGCACCTCGCTTGTTCCCACCGCCGTGCTGACGTATACTATCCTCAGTGGTAGGCGGATCATGGGTATATAATCTCCTTGTCAGGCTAAGCTTGGGAGGTTTTCCTCTCCGTGTAACGCAAATGCGAGTTAGTTCCATTAAAATTTCTTCCTCGAGTACAAATCTCTCCCAATACATGATCCAGGAGTTCCCTTGTCTTCTGGATTGGTTTGAAAATTACGAAACTATAGAGTAGAAGTCGTTAACTCAAAATTGGGTTTGGGTTGTTCAACAACGGTTGTAAAATAACAATAAAAAATCAACGAGCCCTGAACTTATTATATTATTGGAAATTTTTAGTTTTTCCATTTTGTCTAGTTCCCTCGGCTGTGGGTATATTTCGGACTAAATGTTAGTGAAACATTTGGGATCATACCAGTTCATTATTATTCTATCAGCACACATCATTGATAACACCAAGTTCTTTGAAGAAAATAATAATTTTTAAAAAAAAACCTATTTTTTATTTTTATATATATATTTTTTTTATATAATAGCCTTTGTTTTTGATAATTTCTAGTTCAAAGAGTAATGTTCCCTTAAGGTCAATTTTATTTCATTTTATAACCGTCGTTGAACAGCCGACCGAAGTTTTGAGTTTACGACTACTAATGTTCAACTCCGTTAACTTGTCATTTTGAACCCAATCCAGAAGACAAGGAATCTCCTGGATCAAGTATTGGGAGGAATTGGACATGGAGGACTTTTTTGATTGAACTAGACTGCATTTGCGTTACATGGAGAGGAAAACCTCTCACGGTTAGCCTGATGGCAAGGGGACTCTAACCCATGATCCGTCTACCCCTGAGGAAATTTTAAGTCGTCACTGTGGACAGTGCGAGCCGGGAGGAACGGAATTGGTTTCAACTAGCCATAGCTGGGATTCGAACCTGGTTCACCTCGTTGGTCTATCCCCTGAGCCAACACGGCTCTTTAAGGTCAATTGTACTTAGTTTAATTAAATTTAAATTTATTTTTAAAAAAATGCATGTATCTTTGTTTCGCTTCTTCAGCTGAAACTGAGGTTTTGGCTATTTTAAACCGCATTTTAACTGTTTGAACTAGTTTTTTTTTTTTCTTCTCTTTTAATCCTAATGCACGAAACGTAATTCATTATTTTCTTATTCCAAGAACTTGCTTTTTTTTTTTTACTTGTAAGGCATATAAAAAATAAAAAAAACAGGAAAACTGAGCGAGTGAATATTAAAATGTGGGGGGGGGGATTGAGAAATGGAAGCAAGTTTCTTCAATTCTTTTTTACGTCATTGAATTTTTAAATCATCATGTTATAATTTACTTACGTGATACGAAGAAAAAATCCTTTATATTAGTTTTTCTTTTATGAATTTTTACTATCAGTTAATAGTTATTCTTTTTAACATTTTGTAGAATTAATGTAAATGATCTCTAAAAACAGAATTTTTATTTTTGTTATAGTTGGCGAGATCTGACAGTTTCCGTCTAGCTGTAACCCCAAGTATTCCAGACGATGGTAAAACACCTGATGGGAAGCCGAAAATTCTAAAAAAGGCCATGGGAAAAGACAAGAAAGGAAAGCCGGACCTGGATGAGCTCAAGCAGGAGGTTGACATGGTAACGTATAATTTTTTTCTAATTTATAGCTTAGCTGCTTTAATTCATTTGATGTACACATTGGTTCGCATATTTAGTGCTATTTTTTTTCTCTCCCTGTTACGTTTATTGGGGAGGTATAACTAGGACTTAATTTCATTTATGACTTCTGATTTTGGAGGACCATTAACAGTGCACACTTTGGAGTTCACATTGCATTAGAAAATCTAATATATATAATTCTCTTACGTGGCTCCCAAATTTTGGCTGTATTTCTTTTCCGCCGGTGGCAACGTTTGCTTTGTTTACGTTACTATTTCTCTTACACGACGAATCGACCCATGATTGCCGCTAAAAATGTCACATGCCAAATCTAGCTGAGGTGGCTCAACACATAGCGCTTTTAAAAACGGAAACTGAAATAACCAGAGAGCATCAGCTGCAGCAATCTCATACTATTAAGCTAGGCAGAAGTGAGTAGTCTTTGTCGATAGATCTCTATTTTAGTATATTGTCGAAAGCGCTTTTTTTCACGAATTTATTTGACGATTTTTTGACTTATATCGCGAATTTTACTATAGCACATTTCTAATAGGTTTAACGAATTACATGTTATTTATTTGAATTCAAATTTATTTTAATGACTTTGTATTTACTAAAAAGATGTAATTTTTTAAAAAAAAAAAGTTTTTATATGGATTTGAATGATTGTTTTGAATTCTTAGAATTTTGTGCATTTGCAATGTATCTAAGTTAAGTTAGTAGCGAGCGAAGCAAGCTTGGTTTGCGAAGCAAACCATATAAGATTGCGTAGCAATTTTCGGGGGTTGGCGAGCGTTAGCGAGCAGGGGGCTCATCCCACTAGTAACTTTTTAATTAAGAAATAAATTAGAGTTTTTAAATATTTTCCTCAATTCTTTAAATATTGCCCTCAATCTAAAAGAAGAAGAAAAAAAAACACGTTTAAAGTACAAGGTCAAATTTATCTTCAAGAAGAATTTTTGTTTTAAGCGAAACTAATCAGCATTTGCGCAAAATAAAGGTTTCCACAATAAACATTTCATGGTTAGCCGATGTCAATGGAGCTCTGATACGTCAATGTATAATTTGCATCAGCACTGCAACTTACTTTGCTGGCAGAGGGCAAAATAAAGTTTAACTATCTATCCCTGTGATTGGTACATATGTAGACTTAATCTATCTTCGCTGAGCCATGATGACTTTTTGGAAAAAGTTGCCATTAGTTGTGCTAACTAGATAAATACGCTTATGAATTCGGATTTCACACTTCTTAAAAGAGTGCTGTTGAACCCTTTCAGAACTTGGGAGAGAAGGGGTGCGGCGCGTGCCATCAGTGATGTGTGTGTATGTGCGTGCGTGTATGTGTCCTATGAAGAATCCGCCCCTTTTTCAATTCAAACATAATAATCCTAAAAATAGAAAACAATTTTGTTGATAGTTATTACTGATATTATGTTAATGGGTGCTGTTTTAATATGTACTATTACTAATATATAGGTATCAAGATACCTACTATAAGTACTAGTGAAATAGATTTTTTAGAATCTATCAAATGGGACAAATGCCAGAGTAAATTGTTGTTCATGGTAATTTTTGACTAGCAGGAATTTGTCTCGAACAGTAGAATTATGCTAATTGATAAACATCGTTCAGCTTCATTTTGATAGAACGAACTCTTAAAAGACATGTTTTAGTTTAATCTACTAAAGTAAAGGCATCAAGAAGAGGAGCAAAAAAACTGGAATTGTTTCAAGTTAATCTCTTTCAATTTTGTGCATGATTTCGTAATGCTGATCTTTACCGATTTATTGATTATTTAAGAGGTTGTGTAGCATTTTTAAAAAGTGTTTAAAGGTGCTTTCGTTTTTTTTTTTTTTTTTTTTTTTTTTTTTGAAAGCCTCTAAAGGTGCTTTTTTTTTCATTGGGTATTTGTGAAAAGCGCTTAATAAGATTTTTTCTTAGTCATGTTCCACAATGTTCCGTTCAACATTTTAATTTTTCCCTCGCCCACTATTCAGCTTCTTCGTATGTATGGGTACAAAAGTGTTTTATATGTTGGATGAATTACTTGTTGGTCTCCGCATGGGTGAGCTGTATTAAATGGGACGGATTCTTGTAATAATCACACGTGCAACTCGGTTGCATTTTGCGAGAGTTTTCAGACTTGAGGTCGAAACTAAACATTGCCAAATTGTTTCTCCTATCGATGGTTGACCGAGCAACGCTAAGCGCAGATTGCGCTATGGGTTAAAATTCGTCGTAGGAATACTACTTCCGATTGATTTTTACGCCTAAGCTTTAAAAGAAACGCACCATCCAATATTATACTTATAGAGTTTTTTTCAATATAACGCGTTCCTTCAATCTAACTTTCAACGAAACAAACAACGAATGAATTCGAAATACTCCGCAAGCTTGCTATGATGCCGCCCAAAGAATAACAAACGGTGCCAAATAAGGGATAACACTCAAAACATGGCTAACCTTACACTTTTTTTTTTATGCTGTCGTGATATTAATTTTGTTGAATTTGTTTTAGGATCACGGCCTGTTAGAATTTATTAATTACAAAATCTTATAAATGGTAAAATGACGCGTCAATTTAAACACATATCACAATAATAAAACATCCTAAAATATTAAACCTGTTCACACCTGTTAAGCCTCGTATGTATAACAAAAGCGGAGGGATACACCGGAAGCTTTCTAAATTGCCTCCGGTTTTAGAAAGCTTGTTATTGTTTACATTCAGTCAATCATTCATAGGTCCCGCAGTGGACTGATCGTTAAGACACGGTTCCCAGCAGATCACCGAATTCAAGCATCACAGGCTGCGGTCAGTGTGCGGGTGGGTGACCACTTGGATCAGTCTGCGTAGAGACCGAGCGTGTGCGGTATGGGTCCTCGTTAAACTGTGCTACCGTAAAGTGCTCGACCTCGCGTGCAGGTCGTCGGGCTACTGAAGCGGGGGTGCCATCCCCTCTGCAGTGGATCAAAATTGTGATGGCATGTCTTCGGATCATCCTCAGGGATGTTTCCCAGACCGTCGCCAATAGCTCATTGTGCAGCTCTAGTGCGACGTAAATTAACTACAGCAATCATCCATAGCAAATGGAAATTTTATTTTTATTTCTTGTTAATTTCTTCGTTCATGATGCGCCATTGTCTTTATCACAGGCAAGCCTTCTCGTGCTGTTCCATTTATAGTTCAGCGCCACTAGCTTCGAAGGGGCTGGGATGACCTGAAGCCCATGTCCAACAGGTCGTGGGTTCGATCCTCGTCGGCCAAAGATCCGCCTTGTTCAAAATGATGCCTGATGCACGCTAAATCTGTCGGGGTCACATAGTCCTATAAGTTCCCTAACAAATCAATATCTCTGGGGATACTGGATCGGAGATTGATCGTGTCTGGTTCAGGGCAAGATTGCGATCTGAGGATGGCTGGATGTTGTGTAACGGTGTCCTCACTGTAAAACGAGCTGTGAAGTATGTGTGTGCTAGAATTCGAATTCTTGGCCATGATGGCGCCACTGAAACACAAGAAGCGCACCCCTCTTCCTTGAAATAAGCTTGTCAGTATTGACAAGTGGCATAAAACAACGGCAACTATCTTTGAATATGAATCACTTCCATTTATTTGAATCACTTTAATAATGATTGATTCGATTCGATATTCACGTGATGTCGATAATTTTCTTCGAATGTCGATTATTTACTTCGATAATTTTCTCACCCGATTATGCTTCAAAGAATTATTAACCTGAGAATTGATAAAAAAGTAACTTTTTTTTTTTTTATTATGGACATTTGTGCCTGAGGGACCATTCTTTATATAAAATATTTTAGGATTTATATTGTAGTCTTATTTGACTGAATTTGTTATTAAAATTTTCAGTACTTATGAGTTATTTAATAAGAAGCAATGAATTTTAGAGAAAAGATTTTAAAAAACTGAATTTAGGGTCTTTTCATTATTTTAACTTATAGCGAATGTAACTGAAAAAATTTGTGATTCAGACTTGAAATTTCAAAATATAATTTATTTCTTTATCATTTAATTTAAAAAATAATTAAAATTAACAATTCAATTATCTCTGATTGTTAAATATAGTGGATATAGGGATGATATAACAATTTACTTTGGACTAAAATATCACTTAGCCTTTTCTTCCACTGAGCTCTTCATAATTGTAGGCTCATTTTATTTTATTTTTGTAACTAACATTGAGCAGTTCACCCATTTCTGAGTTAACAACTAGCAATGTAATTGTAATTTTAAACTCAACCCAGAAGACAAGGGAACTCCTAGATCAAGTACTGGAGCAAACTAGACTCTGTGGAGGACTTTTTAATGGAAATAATCCAAGTTTGCTTAACGCCGAGAGGAAAAGCAAGAAAACCTGCAAAGGTTAGCCAGATGGGAAGGCGTTTCTAACCCATAATACATCTGTCACTGAGAATATTTTAAGTCAGTACTGTGGTCGGGCAAGCCGAAATTAGAATTTGTATCAGTCACTGCTTAGATTCTAACCTGGGTCTTCCCCATAGGGAAATGAGCGCTCTATCTTCTGAGCCACCACGGCTCTTGTGAGTTAATTTTATTTCATTGTATTTTACTTTAATTAAGTGGTGGATAAGGTTCTTTACATATTTCCTATGTTACTTGGCTATGTGCTAGGTTAATTAGAAAAATCTTGAATACTTTCCAAATCTGCCTGGCAGTTTTTAGGCTGATTTTAAATATAATTTGGGGATGAGCTTGATAATGAGCATGAAATAGCCTAATTTATTTCAAGCCGTTTGCACAGAGCGAGCAAAAAAAAAAAAAAAAAAACTAAATCTCTTTTGAAATCTGATAAATCACACAATTCAGATGGACTGACGAACTTATGGCAGGGGTCTCTCCAGACATTTGTGAAAGGTCCGTTTTTGTAAAATTGTGAAAAAATTACTCGTAATTTGTGAATATAAAATAAACGTTAAGTCACATTCTTTCAACCAAGGTCCTGCTTTTGTGAATTTGTGCAAATAGGGTCCTGTTATTGCAAAAAACTTTTTCAAGGAATTTTTAAATTGTTAAGACATACAAGATTATGTTCAACTCTGTAAAATTATAATTAAAAAAAATTAAATTTTAAAAAATAAACAGCAATTGTTGCTGCTAAATTAGAGATGCAACATACAAATATTTGATATTTATCCTATACTGCTCAACACAGAATATTCATTTCAGACGAATAAAAGGAAGAAGCGTCTGACGAAGACAAAACTTAGTTCGTTTACATTTGTCTTTCTTTCTCCCCCTTCCTGGGAAGGGTTTATTCGATTAACAAAACAATAATGAAGCTAAACAGATTTGTGAAGGGTCCGATTAAAAGATAAATTATTTTGTGAAGGGTCCGTTTTTAAGTTAAAATATTTTGTGAAGGGTCCATTTTTATGAAAAGATATTTTGTGAATGGTCCTTTAACGAACCCAAATTTCTTCTAAACAGACCCCTGTATGATATTTATAATAGTCATCTTTTAACTGTTTCTGCTTTCTCTGTCAATTAAGTAGGTTTTGATATTTTATACACCTATCTTCTTGAATGGTGATTTGCTAGATTTTAATATTTTTTATTTTTTTCTTAGTTTAAATATCAATTTACCACCTTTAATGTGCTTATTCCTTTTGCCTTCATTTTCGACAAGGATTTTAAATATATATATTAAGGGCATTCATTACAGATCACCCTGTGTTTAAAATATCAAGTCAGGAGAGGTATTAGGTAGCTGAGTGTGTCATCTTCTTCTTACCTTTTGCTAATAACTGTGCATTTGAATATTCCAATTGTATTTCTAAAATATTTTTTTATACTAATATATTGTATTTTTTTAAGTGAATGAAATTTACTTTACATTATGTTATCTTTTATTTATGTTAGGATGAGCACAAAATCAACATAGAAGAATTGTATGCTAGACTAGGAACAAATCCAGAAACCGTAAGTAAATTACTGAAATAAATTTGAAAGTAAATTAATATTTTCATATTTTACTTTTTAATTGTGTGTTATTAATGTTAGCCTCGTGTCATTTGAGCCTTTAAAATAATAATGAGTTTTATATTTTTTTACAGGGTCTCACTGCCATGCAAGCCCGTGAAATTTATGAAAGAGATGGTCCAAATGCTTTAACGCCCCCTAAGAAAATCCCTGAATGGGTGAAATTCTGTAAGCAGCTGTTTGGGGGTTTTGCTCTTCTACTCTGGATAGGTGCAGTTCTATGTTTTATTGCTTATTCAATTCAAGTAGGAACTTCAGAAGGTAGTGTTGAAGATAATGTAAGTTGATAACACTTTGCTCTATATTATCTAATTTTCTTCATAATTAAATTTTTAAGTAAACAAAGAAATTTACTTTTTTAATCAAGGCTCTTATGTCATAGGAAATAAAAAATTTTAGCGAATAATATGCTTCTTTTATGCTGTAAGTTTTTTCCCCGTCACAAGATTTACTGGCCCCGAGACAAAATTTACTTTGAGGCTCTTTCCTCTAAATCCATCATTCATTATTTGCTGAATTTTTTTAATACCATCTATTCAAAATTTAATTTTATAACCGGCATTGACACCCGACCCAATTCTGTGTTTATGACTATCAATGTTCAACTCCATAGCCTAGAATTTTTGAACCAAATCCAGAAAACAAGGGAATTCTTCTCTAAAGCACAAAAATGAAGTGCTTAAAAGATACTTATTTTTTGTTGAAAAATTTGACTGCACACTCAAAAAAAAGCAATTATAATTTTACAATTTTAAACAGAATAATTACAGGCAAATCACAATTTTAAACAGAATATTTAGGAAGAGGTGTTTTCTGATGAGAGTTCTGTAAGTAATGACATTTTGAAATAATTAGCAGACGTGTCATAAAGTGAAGTTACTGAATATGTTTATAATAAATGATAATAATAAAATAAAAAATATTTTTTGTCTGAAATCTATCTTCGTAATAAAATTTACCATTTTATTTACTATAATAATTACTTTAAATTAAGCGTTTTATTATCGTTAATTAGTAATGCATGTTTCTGAAGTTTTATGTTGCAGCACAAAGTTCAAAATTTTTCTTTTTTCAAAACGCCTCTGGTATGGTTGTAAGATTTATTTGCAATCTAAAATCCAGGGGTTTACAACATAGGGATCGGCCCTGAACTGTACAATGTATTAAAGCTTCCTTTTTAACTTTAGTTAATGCAAAAATTGCACAGGATTGATGTTATTAATACAAGAGAGGAATCGTAAACATGAAAAATTGTAGATTTTCTAGAACTTTTTTTAAAAAAAGTTTCTCTGAAAAGAATTTTTAAAATCGAAAATAATATAAAATAGTTCACAAATTGATTTGCGAACCCTGATTATTCTCTATTATGTTGAATTTCATAATAAAACTATATTCTGTCTCTTTCAGTTATATTTAGGTATTGTCTTAGCCACTGTTGTAATAGTTACTGGATGTTTCTCATATTATCAAGAAGCTAGAAGTTCTAAAATTATGGAGTCTTTCAAAAATATGGTGCCTCAGGTACAATCCCTTTTTAATAACAACATCATTGTACAATATTTAGGGAATTTTTTTTAGGCCTACATAAATAATTAATCAGAGAGTTATATGGAAGTATCTAAATTACAAAGTTTGTGGGATTTCTTAAAATCATAAAGTTTTCTATACATTAAACTGTTTTTAGGCTCTTGTTTGCCATATTTAGTACTTAATTGTTTTTAATTTTTATTTTAAATTATTGTTTTGCTTCAGTTATGAATCGCTCTCACCCTCTCTCTATCTCTCTTTGAAGTGAGGGGGATATCGTAGAAAAATTATTGTAAAAACATTAATAATGTCAAAGTTTAAACTTTTTATTTTATATTTCCACTTTTCATTCTTTTTAAGTGCAATTAAATTAATTAATTTAATATAGTCTATATTTTTAGCTGTATGTTTAAAATAATTGCTCAGATAACCTCTTTTGTTATCTTATTTAGTTCTATGTATGAGAAAAGATGCATAAATTTAAAATTTAACTTTGATTTGGGTTTTGCTTACTCTTTCCTTTGTGAATTCTTATATGCATGCTGAAAGACAATATTGCCTTTTAAATTTTATTTTTTATTTAGTAAGCTACAATTAATTAGAGATATTCATTTTAGCATACTAAATAAAAAGAAAAGTTTAATAAAAGGTCATTGTCTTAGTAATGAATGTTGTATAGTAAATGAAAAGAAATAGATAAATAAAAGTGCATTGCCGACAATCCTTCGAGATAAAAACATAGATTGCTTGTTAAATTTCAAGTTTGTGAAGTGCACTGCCTATTAAATTTAGTGGTGCTGCAATCATTAGATGTAGATCAAAACAGAGATAGGCTATTAAATTCAAGTAAATCTTTAGTTTTAATGTGTTTTTTATTTATTATGTTACAATCATTAGAAAAAGATGAAAGCATAAGACATAAATTGTGTTTTATTTTTTGTTCATTTAGTATGCTACAATTATCAGAGAAGGACAAAAACATACGTTGCCTGCTGAAGATGTTGTCGTGGGTGACCTGGTGGAGGTGAAGGGAGGTGATCGTGTGCCTGCAGACATCAGAGTCATTTCTGCTCAAGGTTTCAAAGTCGATAATTCTTCCTTAACAGGGGAGTCTGAACCTCAGACTCGTTCTCCCGAGATGACCAATGAAAATCCCTTAGAAACACGAAATATAGCCTTTTTCTCTACAAACTGTGTGGAAGGTATTTCTTCAAATGATTTCAAGTCTGTTAGTTATTATTTAAAATGTATAATATATTTTCCATTTTGTAAATAATTTATGAATGCTCATTAATTTTGTGTGCTATTGATATTTTATTACTATTGCTCATTGTTTTACTTTTTTCCTCCCTACTTCCTTAAATAAATTTCTTTTACCTATCATATTTAAAGGATATAGAAAATGTTTTTTTCTTTTTTCCCCCCACTTATTTGGATCCTGAGCGTCATAAAAATTTCAATATTAAATTTTATTACAACTTATAAAAGATTAAAATAAAGTAATTACTACTAAATACTTATGTAACCATCAATGTAAATTTTTTTAAATGATAATGCATATTTTTAAACTTGTAATTTTGTAACACGTTTTAGGAAAAATATAACACGAAGTGAATTTAATATTATTTTACTGTTCAAAATTCCCTGGATAAACAAGATTCACTCATTAGATCACTTATGCTTGGAATTAGGACTGGGCGATATTAGAAATTATATATCGTGATATATCGTCAGTTTTGCATCGCGATATAGCGATGTATCGCGATATAGTATTTTTGAATTTCATTTACTTTAAAGCACAGGAAGTCAGATTTCTATCAAGACTTCATACGCATATTGATTTAAATCAATTTATAAATTTGAAAATATATATGTTTTGCTTAAGAAAGATATTAAATAAATTGACTAAGATGTACAAATCTTACTTAAAATATTTATTGAAAAAATGTGTGTAGATACAGAATGAAATATTTGCACTTTTTTATCGTTTATAAGGTATAAGCAGTCTTAATTTAAGTTAACCCCTAAAACACCCTTAATGAAAAAAAATATTGTTATTAAACAAAAGCTGATTTTAAAATTTCAAAATATATTTTAATTAAAATAAAAGTTAGATTGACTAAAAGCCGAAGTTTAAAATTAAAAATGTTCGAATTTTAAACTAAAAAGTAAACATAAGATTTGTAATAATTTCTTAAAATTTTCGTTCTCTGAAAGATTTCTCAGTTTAAAAATAAAAAGGGAATTTTATAAAGATATCTAGCTGAAATTATTGAAAGAAAATTTAAAAAATTAAAAAAAAAGTTTGTTAAGAAATTCATTATACACTTAAAACAAAGTGTTAAAAATATTTTTTTTTTTTTAAAAAGAAACTTTTTTTAACAAATCAATATTTGCTTGTACTATTATGCGTAAATAATTACAGAATTATTAAGTTCGATCGTAATGTTCAAATTCTTAATGAAGAAGTAAACACAAGTTTTGTTATATTTTCTAAAAATGACCACGCAAATAACAAAAGATTTCTTAGTTTAAAAATAAAAAAATAAATAAAAGTGAAATTTATCAATATATTTACCTAACAGCATAGGAACAAAATTTAAAAAATAAGTTCGTTAAAAAATTATTTGTATGCTTAAAACAAAGAGCTAAATAAATTTTAGAAAAAAAATGCTTCTTAAACACTATTTTTATTATTATTTCATATAAATAATTCAATTAAATTAAATAATGACCGAATTATGAACGAAAAACAAAGTAAGGCAAAGTTTCTTAATTAAATTCTTAAAAATAAAAACAAAAGAATTGTGATATTCGGTAATATATTTAGCTAATTAACTAATAATATAAAACGAAAATTAAAAAAAAATAATGATTTTACTCTCTAATAAAACGAAGTAGTAATTGATAAAAAAAAAAAAAGAAATGAATAAAATTCGCAAACTTTTCAAATTCTTTTGAACAAATAAAGTTTATTGACTTATGTCCAAAAAATAAGTTTTGTTTTAACTTTATTTCTAAAAATAAAAACAACTCAAGATTTATAAATTTAAAATCAGTAATAGAAGCCCATTAAATTATTAGAAGTTTTATCCGAAAGGTTTCTAATAAATTAAAAGAAAGTAAAAAAATAACCTAACAAATTTATTTACTTTGTAATTCCTTATGGATGCCTTAAATTAGATTTCCGATAATTTTCACATTCAAAATATAAAAAAAGTTTTGTCAGAAAATAAATAAAAAACTTACCTAATTAATGAAGAAACTTTTCTTTATAAATTCTTTTCAATAATAGATTGCGTTCAGAACAAGGTTACGACGGTGATCACGAAGTTAATCCCATTGAAAATAATCTACAAGAAACGATTTCAAATCGTGAAGGTGCGAAAACGAACATGTGATATAAGGTCTCAAAAGTGATTCTGATTCTACCGCTCATCAGTCAAGGCCGTCTCAACATAACGAAACAATATCGTCTTCCACAGCGCGAGTTGGCATCGGAACGTAAGAGAAAGTCCTTGCGTGTATCGCTATATCGTTATATCGTCTTCTTCACTCGACGCTTAAATCAGATTTCTGATGCATCGCTTGGAATGAAAGTTGCTGTATCTGTTTGCCGATATAGGCGTTAAATCGATATGTCGCGATATATCGATTTATAGCCCAGTCCTACTTGGAATGTATTTATTCTATTATAATAGGTATTATTTGTAATTTATCAACTGTATGTTGTTAAGTTGGATATCTGTTTAACTTACAAAGTGGCCATTCCACTGCTTAATGAATATCATATTTACAGAATTAATATGCATAAGTATCAATTTTAAAAAAATCATGCAGTTCTAATATTTTTTTTATTAATATAACTAACTCTTGGTGTTATAGATACTTTTTCCAATATTTCATTAATTTACAATCATAAATTTCCTTATAAAAACTGTCACTGTTATCGATATAACACATTGTGCTACATCCTTAACACTTTTAATTGTTCTAAAAAATTTAAAACTAATAAAAATTATCAAGAAATTAGAATTAGTGTTACTGACATTGCTTTAAAAATTTTAACAACAATTATTAGATTTTGCTTGATTTTTTCTTTCTTTTCTTATGACCCATTTTATGTTTTTAAAGTCTGCAAATATGATAATCTTGAATGGCTGATATTTTGAAAAACTTTTAGAAACTTTTTTTTAGAAAGCACCTTTTTTTTCAGGTACTGGTAGAGGTATTGTCATCAACACTGGAGATCGTACAGTAATGGGACGCATTGCTAATTTAGCATCCGGTTTGGAGATGGGTGACACACCCATCGCAAGAGAGATTGCCCACTTTATCCATATCATCACTAGCGTGGCCGTTTTCTTAGGTGTTACATTCTTCGTTATAGCTTTCATCTTGGGTTATTATTGGTTGGATGCTGTTATATTTTTAATTGGAATTATTGTTGCAAATGTACCTGAAGGTCTTTTAGCTACTGTTACAGTAAGCATTTTTAGTAACTATTCTTGTCAAATCATTGATATAATTTAAAACTATAACATTTACTAATTTTCGTATTAGAATTACTGTAGAAAACTTATATAATGAATTTTCATAAACCTAAATTCTCCATGAAATAGCGAGAAATAGTCTTATGAGAGAAAAATTAACCATAGAACTGTACACATCATAATAGTCAATACCTTGTAGTTGCTTAAATCCTTGTGTAGCGAGTTTGTCGTTGTGCCCCACAATTTTATTTTATTCATTCTGTTTTAGATTGTACATCCATCTATTACCTATAAACTTATCACCTTTTGGCTTCTCAACTAATGATCATACTTTTCCTTTCTTTATCATTTCAATTTTCTTTTCCATAGCATTATTCCATGTTTCACAATTTCTTGGCTCAATTGCTTCTTAGCAGTTTTTTTGGTATACTATATTCAGTTAAATTTGCTCCTTCTTCTTCTATGTTCTATTGCCATTTCTGGTTACTTCGCCCGACCATTTTTACCACTAAAATCACATATATCTTTTTCAAATTTTATTTTTTGACTGTCACAATATTACTCAATGTCATTTGATGCCACAAATTAGTTTTTAGACCCTTCTATGTAATAATAAATATCATTTCTGGATCCGTCTGATTTAGTGGCTTTTTCTCAACCAGTTTAAATCTGATGCTTTCATGACTACAACTTGAGTCAAATTCTAGCCTATAAATATCCTTATCTTCTGATTCTTCTTTTTCCTTTCATTTTACTCTTCCCGATGGTTTTGTTAAGTCTCCGATGACTTTCACTGCAAATTCATTTTCCTTGAATTTTGCATTCTTTGTTTCGATAACTTTAAGATCTTCTATTAAAATAACACAATAACCTTTGGTTTAAAAAAAAAAAGCATTGCCTAGCATTGTCCCTTCTTTAGAATGCTTTAGGAGTTTGTTTCCTTTTTGTTTTGGTACATTAACATAAGTTATACGTCCAAATGCATTACTGGTGGTTTTTTTGCCATGTAGTATCTCGTATAGCATTTCCTTTTCTTTCTTCAAAATTCTGTTCCCTGTATGAACAGAGCGAAGTCCCACCATTCTTAAATCATCTTACTATCTTTCAACATAGATTTTCCCTAATCAGTTCTTCATCATTTTTATCAACAGTAAAATCTTTTATCTTTCCAGTAATAGATTAACCTGAGAGTTCATGTGGTAGGTGACTTATTGCTTGTATACCTGAAAACAATTGATCCAACTCTTAACCCACTTCACTAAGCTTTTTCAATGCTATTTTAAGTCAAGCAATAAAAATACCTATACTTTCATTTGCTTGGTATTTTATTCTTAAAAAACTCATCAGGCATCTGATTGATCTTGTCTTTGGTTCAAGTTGTTGAACCAATTTCTCCCAAGCTTTCTTGCCATCTGAACAATCTTGAATAAGTCGTCTCAACTCTGGCTTAATTGCATTGTACAGACTTGAAAGTGATCTATCTTTTCACATTCCTGTTTTTCTCTTCTTGCAGCTGAAACTTCTAACTCTTCTTCTTTACCTTATATAAATTCCAACATTATTTATCTAATAAAAAACTTCAATGTCTGTCTTCCACCTATCCCAATTGACATGTCTTATCAATGCCAATTCATAATCAATTGGGATAAATCTTTCAGGTAGCAATGCCATTTTTGTTTTAAATTCTTCAAAATAAACAACATTATTGAAAAGAAAAAAAAACTCTTAAAACAAAAACAACACATAACTAGCAAAAAACATTTAAATTTCCAAGGAAGAAAATGAGATATCCACTCAGAAAGCGACAAAGATTAGCACTTTATTAGCATTAGTTTATTAGCACTTTGAACTTAAATTTTAATGCTTACATTTTGCTAAATTTTCCAACAGTAGTATCATCTACAAACAAAAGTGATCTAGAATTGCATTTTTTGTAATTCACTGTTTGGTTATAGGTATGCTTGACCTTAACTGCCAAAAGGATGGCTTCCAAAAACTGCCTTGTGAAAAACTTGGAAGCTGTGGAGACTTTAGGATCTACTTCGACCATTTGTTCTGATAAAACAGGGACCCTCACACAGAATCGTATGACTGTTGCACATATGTGGTTTGATAATCAAATCATTGAAGCTGATACTACAGAAGACCAATCGGGTACGATATAAATTAGTTTCTTATTTTTATAGTTTTTTTAGCTATAAGTTACATAAAATGTTACCATTTAATGCTGTTTGATGGATATTTTACGAATTTTCTTCTCTTTTTTGTCTTCTCTTTTTGGTGTTTATAATAAAATGTTTTAGAACTATAACCAAATTACGCTAACCTCACAAAGAATTCTCGCATGTCAATCAGGAGTTTGTCAAATTGACACTTGCTATAAGGAGATCAGCAACAAATGGACGAGCAAAATTTTTTAATTTTTAAAATTATATGCCACTTCAAAGAATAAACAATTTTAGATCTTATTTTCTTCTGGAAAATACAATAAAATTATTATTCAGTTTTTTGTTCTATGTACATTGTAATTTATGTTTATAATTTTTTTTCAAACGAAGTTTTTATTTTTTTTGGGGGGGGGGACAAAAAATAGCACAGAAATCATGGGTGCAAGTCTTTGTCCCCAGGACGGATTTCCGTCTTTTGAAAATGTCCACGGACGGAAGTAAGACGGAAACAAGACTGACTCGAAGACGGAAATCGTGAAAAAAAAATTTCTGTCCTCAAAAATATTTTTTAGGTCTACTCTCTACTACTTAAAAATATTTTTTAGGTCTACGTTATTGGTCTACTTTCTTATGTCCTGTTGTTATTTTATCAAAAGAGAGATGAATAAATATTTTTTGTACAGTATTTAAACTTGATGTATTATGGTAAAGCTTTCTTAGATATTTTGCATATGTCGAGGGGGTATTGTGTATGTTAGGTATTTCAGTCAAAAAATTTTCAGTCTTGGCCTTTTTTCCAACTTGCACCCATGACAGATATTGAGATTCCTTTTTTAAAAAAGTGTAAAGGATCCTATTTACTGGACAGAGTCAGAACAATGTTTTGATGAAAAAACATTTTGGTGATAAATTATTTAAGAACCCCAACATTTTCAAACTTAATTACCATATTTATATTTTTATACATTCCTTTCATTTTTAGGTACACAACATTAATGGTCCTTACAACTAAAGCCCCACTTAAATAATCATCTAAAAATGTTTAAGTAAATCTTTTGTTTTTCTGTTATATATTATTTTTTAATTTATATAAAGTTCTTTTGTAGAAGTCCCCTAGAAATTTGAAGTCTTTCTTTTCTATTTTATTTATATGATATAATACAAAACAAGGTTTATAAATTTTTGGTAATAAAAAAAAAATACATTTTCACATAAAAATCGAAATTATAAATATTTAAAAGAAAAAACATTTTATACCACAGGTGTGAGGCTTCCCTTAAATCAGAGAAATTTGAGGCTGTAGCCGACTGTTCTATTTGTGTTTCCCCTTGCAATGCCCCTGACCGAAGTAATAAACTTTTGGATTATCTGATTGATATAATCTTCCTTTCTTTTTTTTTGGAAAAAAGATGCTTAACTTTGGAGTGACATATTTTTCAGAAGTTAAAGTTAGAATAAGAAGCTAGAGCTTATTAAAAAAATTTAATAAAATTCTGATAAAATATGTTATTATGGAAAAGCAACGTTCTTATGTTACTTCAATCCATAAATTGATCTTATTTTTTTCATTTTTATCTAATTTAATATTTAAGAAATGCATTTCAAGTTTAAATTAAGCTTGTAATACATAGAGTTTCAATAAATAAAGTTGAGTAGTTTAAATTATGCACAAAAATTTTTCAACTTGTTGACTATTCTATTTGTCCCCTACTAATGTAATCTTGTGAAATGCAAAGCAAAGAAGAAGAAAAAAGAGCCAATTTTTTTTTTTGAATGTCGTAAATTTTTTTAAAGTTTTAATTTTAAGGATTTTTTATGCAGATTCTAGTTTTCAGCTTCTGGCTTGATTTTTCTAATATTAATTATTTAAAGATACATTTGTCTTTATTTTTGGTTGATCTACATATATTTGTTTGGTGTATCAATGTTTTTTATTTTTTTTATTTTAATTTTGCAACAACTTATTTGATGTTGGTGTTTCAGCGAGAAATGTTGTTAAGTGTTTCATTTATTTCCATTAGTGATTTTTCATTTTAAGTGTTTACCCTTGCATCTTTATACTCAAACTACTTTAAGAGCTGCATGATAGCTTTTTTTGTGTAAAACTACTTTCATATCTATTTTATTGCCCTGCTGTCCTTTAATGTCTACTCATTTCATTGATTTATGTTTAGATGCTTTTGTTTAGCTTTGTGTCTTCTACCGGGTATGTCCAAAAAGTAATGTCACTGAATTTAGACTGAAGCTTATACGCTTTCTCGCCTCTCAGACATGTTGGGAAAGGTCAGCTTACACAAGAGCAGTCTCGATTTTCTCTGGCCACCTGGGGATAAAGACAGATCAAAATTCCTTTCTTGTAAATCCCTTTACTTTGTAAATTGTTCCGAAATTATATTCTTTTATGTGAGTTTTCAAGTACCGGAATAAAAAGAAGTCTAAACCATGCCAGGACTGTGGTCATGTGCCGTTTGCACCTTTGAATTTGTCATAAAATGGGCCACAAAGAGGGTGGAGCAGTAAAATATGTTGTCATGAAGAAATTTCCAATTGTCTGAAATTTTGGGTTGATACCTTTTGGAATGTTTATTATCGTTAAATGAACATATAAATGAGGGACTGGGTTCAAACATCACATTTTTGCCAGTGGTGGTCTTTGATGACCTTCTATCTTAAACTTATAATTCATGACCGTCAAAGAATGAACTAGGCCAATGTTAGACTTAGTATTCTGACGAACAGACACAACCAAATTTTGTCTTTATCATTAAAAAATCTTCCACTGTCAACTTGGTAACTTGCACACAAGACAAAAATTAATATGATGATACCTGTCTTTACTCCTCTTGACTGGTGAGAGATCAGGGTGCGTAGCCTTTTTAAAAAGTGCTTAAAGGTGCTTATTTATGTTTTTTCAAAGCCTTTTAAGGTGCTTTTTTCATTTAGTGTTTTTAAAAAGTGCTTAATTTTACCTTTTCCAAATTGAGATTTTTCCTTTACCATGTTGATTTTCGCTACGAACTATACAGAAGATACAGTTCACATTGTTCTATTCAACATTTTCATGATTAATTCAAACCCAATCTATTATGTTGCATCGTCAGACCGTAACTTATGAAAACAACATTCGATTTACATGATTCAAAAATCTTGACAATTGTGAAAAACAATGCCAAAAGAATTTTTTTTGGACATGACTGTTAAAACCAGATAAAACCGTCAATTGTCAAAAACTTTCCAACCCTGCCTAATTATGATATTCTTTTAAAGTGCTTAAAAATATTATTAGAGTGCTTGAAAAGTGCTTAAAAGGTGCTTATTTTTTGTTGAATTATTTGGCTACACACCCTGGAGATGACTGAGCTTTAAGCTGACCAACCCCTTGAACAGGCCCGAGTGTGTTGAGTACAATTCTTGCGATAATTTAAGTGGCATTGCTTTTCAGACACACCTTTTGTGCTTTTTTGCTTTAAATGATGATATTATAAATGTTTTTAGACTTTATCATGAGACACCTATACTATGTCATGAGAGATTCATATCCAGCACTGGTCCAATCAAACAGTTGGTATAATCCCCATATTATAAGCTCCTCCTTCAACACCTTAGAGGTATTAACACTAGAGTGTTGGATATCCATCCTCTTTTAAAAAAAATGTAACATAAATGGTTTCACGAATGTTGTTAGAAAAAAAAGGAAAAGCGATTCTGCAGTTTTAGTTTTCACCAAATAGATAATAGATCCACTTCTATGCATGGAATGTTCACCCCACCATGCAGTTAACTCTCGTCTGATCCCATTTATATTCTCTCTGTGTGTCATATTACAAAAATCAAACTATTGTCGTTCTTTATATGTGTTTTTAAGATACCTGTTTTCTAATTAATAATTAACATAGATTAAAGTGCCGATTATCTGGAACAGTTGAGAACCAATGAAGTCCATTAAACAAAAAATATGGATAGCTGGGCAACTTCAAAAACAGTTATGGTGTTATTTATTTAACCCTTTATAGGTCAACTTGTTCTAAAAGTATTATGTTGAGATAATTTTGGAATTAAGATTGATTTATAAAGAGAAATTATTTCAACTTATTTCCTAAAAAATTAATTTGATTATTTAGCAGGAAGGTGGGTTAGATTTATAAAAGTTTACCTATTGTAAATAATTGGCCATAAGTTTGAATTTCTTTGCTTATAAATAACCAAATTTATTAACTCTGGGTCTATAACTACAAAGAAACTCTGAGAAATGATTAAATTAACAAACTTATAACATACAAGAGAAAATGGCTAACTGGTGTTGGCCTCTGACGCCCGATGGCTGAGTGGTAGAGCGTTACACTCTCATGCCACGGGTCTCGAGTTCTATCCTTGGACCAGGCAAGGTTGACTCAGCCTTTCTTCCCTTCAGTCGGTCAATAAAAAGAGAACTAAGCATACTTGGAGACTAAACACTTGGGGTTCTGCATTAAGCTGACCACCCAGCCTGATCATCTGCTTTTGCACTATAGAGCCAAGGTAAAGAAAACTGAGACGAGTACAGTAGGCCCTTAGCCCTCTGTGTGTTGTTGCGCAACTGAGATAATAGTTGGCATCTATTCTGGACCCTATGTTGACATTTACTGTTACTCTTACCTTTGACAAGCAAAGCACTATAAAAAAGGGTCCATCATTTTATTTTTTTAAAGTTAACTGCAAAAAGGCCACACAATTCATAAAATGAAAATAGCTTTCCATTAACATTTAAACATTAATAAAGCTGGTGGAAAATATGTTTCCCACTGCTTTATAAAAGGTGAAATAACTTCCCTCTTTTCTCAGACTACAGGATTATTTGATGGTCTATTGCCATATTCAAGTGCTGTGTTGTTTCTGTTTTCACGTTACTTTATTAAATTAACAATCTGCAGCAACAGTAGTGAAACTTTTTACCATTTCCAGACTTTCTTTAAAACACCTACACCTACGAAACATTTTTGTTTAATATCAGTGTGCTTCTTAAGCAAACCTTTTGGACATTTACAATTTCTAGACGTTCTTTTAAACATTTCCTACGCCTAAGAAGCATTTTTTTAATAGGATATGTATTCCAGTGTGCTTGTGCTGGACACATGTTCCTTTTCTGTCTAATCCTTGGAAAAAATAGGAACTCTTTCCTGTGCTGAAAAAACTTATTCCCACTACATCCTTCCCTTATTTAAACTAAGTAGAATAAACATGAACTGCAAAGAGGTCATTTTTAAATGGTCATTTCCATTTTTAAAAAAAAATTGGAGGAAGTGGGGAGGGAAATGCTTTGTCCTCAATTAATCTGCTTAATTGGACAATCCGGTTCATCAGCATCTGGGTGAGCGACCCTTTACTTTACTGTAGTAAGATCTCTTGAGCCTAAAATGCTTTCACAATATGATAATTGCAAATTATTCAACTGTAGTGCAAAATTGTCCTCACTCAAATGGGATTTGTGAGAGTTTTCTGTATTATAGATTGCATGAGAATCGTATCTTGCATGTTGTTCATTGTGCTTGCAGTTTTAAAAGAGTACTAACATTTAGCTTGGTGTGTTTATTTTAGAGATGTATAGCTAATAGTTACTGCTATAATGAAAACCACATTTTTTTTTGTGTGTGTAAATACAGTAATTTTCAGAACATGTACTGTGGCTTATATGTGCTTATGCTTTTGGGAGTACGGTGTGCAAAATAAAATAGAGAACACCCGGAACTCTATTTATGCGTAAAATTACATGACTGACATGAATTTGTGATTTTTTTTTTCTAATCTAAAATATTGGGGCCACTTGGCATCTGGCATTTCAAATTTTGGGTTTATTGATTTTAAAATGTGCTTATTATTTATCAATGTATATTTATTGATGTTTCTTATTGATATGCAGAAGAGATTAAGTGTAGCGTATTCGATGATATTTGAAATATTTTCAAATGTTTTTCACTGGTGTGATGCATTTTTTGGAAATTACTGTAGTTATGCACATGCAATATTGGTTTCATTTTACAGGTTAAAAATGTGTCATTTGTCATCAAATGTTAAAAGACTTATACTTCCATAAAATAATTGTCATTTCATCAAAATGTAACTAATATTTCATGTGCAATGATGTTTTCACGTAGTTCAATGAATATTTATATGCATGTTATGATAGTTAATTGCTTGATATTGCATTGTTCATACGTTGCAACTAAAAAAATAGTATCTGATTATTGAATTAGAATTTGTAAATGTATAATTAAAAATTATGTACATATGTGCTGGAGAGAAATATTTAAAAAAGGTAATATTTTTTACATAAATTTTAGTTGCGTTTTGATTCTGTTAACTCTTAACTAGAATTGTATTGAATAACTGTTGACGATCGCTTGGGATTCAACTTTAATTGTAAACCAAATGCTCTACATCACAGCATTTTAAATCAGATTATGTATGGGGGTGGCAGTCACTTGTTTTCTTAACTTTGCTCTCCAACTGCCCAATCATGTGTGAATTTTTCCTGCTCTGAAACTGTGTAGTATATGATATTAAAATGGATTTTAAACCATTAAGATATTATCTCTAGAAGTGAGATTTAGTCAGATATGCAGCTTTCAACACTGTGAATCAAACCTCGAATGAAGCGTAGGTAAACAAAAGCCGAACGCATGTCTCTGACTGGGCGACTTATTTCACATATGCAGGCTTGTGTGCTCACTGCAGAGTATCTCACATTAACCATCTTTGTGGCACAATGTCAAATTAAAAATATTGTTAAACATTATCTTCGATTTGAAATATTTTTACTTGTTTTGGCATTAATTCTTTTATTTTGTCGTTCAGTGTTCACAATTTTAAAATATAACATTTTATTTTTGTTTTTAAAAGTTTGTCATTGGAGCGAAAAGTGAAATATGTTTTGAATTTTAGTCCACACTGTTTTCTAAATATCTATTTGTGAAACTTCAATGCTTTGTCACCACATATTTTTTTTTTTTAATTTTTTTTTTAAGATTAGCTTAATGGACCTGAAACATCTTAAGCTATAACGTTTTATAATAAATTTGTATTATTTTTTTTTAAAGTTGGATTCATTTGTAGCAGATGCTTAAGTAAATTATTTATCAGAGGTAAATTTGAATGTTTTTTTTTTCTTCAGGATTGCAATATGATAAAACTTCATCTGGTTGGAAAGCTCTGTCACGTGTTGCACGCCTGTGTAGTAGAGCAGAATTCAAACCTGGCCAAGAAAATGTTCCTATCTTGAAACGGTAAGCATAAATATTCATTCTTATAAAAATTTGTATAATTAAAATTATTACTCTTAATAATGAAAGGGAAAGTAGAAAATCAATGTTCCAAAGATAAAGGAAATAGATGTTTTATGCAACCAATAATTTTTAAAATATCAAGGAAGATTAATTTAGCTATTGTTTTGCATGTTGTTTAGCCTACATATTCAGGTGTCTACTGATCATGAAAGTCTCGAATTTGAAAAAGGATCCTAAAAATCTGGAGAACATCACAATTTGTTTTATGAAGTCACAAAACATTTATTTTTCAAGCACTGCACAAACTCAAATTTGAAATTTATGTGTTTTAACAAAGTTTTCAGAAGCTCTGTCACCAAAGAACATTAAAAAGTCACAGTTTAAGTGCCTTACACTTGAAGCAAAGCGTTGAATTTAGACTATATATATCATCTTGCTGTGAAGTTTATCAGGGCTTAAAAACGAACTAATAATTCAATGTTTCAAAAGTTATTAAATTTTTTTGAAAATCGCCAATTTGGTTGCCTTTTTCTAATTAGAAAAGAAGTATCAAAATCACTGCTTTATTCGCAGTTGTTTTTATAAAACCACATAATGGTGCATTGGAGTAAGATTAAAAATTTAAACCATAAATGCTTTTTGTTTCCATAAAACTGTGACTTTTCTCTATATTGGTGTTTCTTTGTCATTTTCAGAATAAACATCAATAGTGATAACTTTTGATAGGCTAAACTTGCAAACTCACAGCAATTATGCAAAAAGAACATCATTTCATGTGACGAAAAGGCCTTCGAAAAACAACCTTAATAACGTGGTATTAAGAATGTTAAATTGCATAGAAAAATAACAATACTTGAAAATATTTTGACACAGTATTATTCCATATGTCTATTTGAATAATGTATAATCTTCTTGCTTGAGCTTGTCAGATATGTGGCACCTTTGCATATGTTGTATTTTGTACCATGCTCCTAGCCCAATTTTTCCTAGTTCCATTGTCTTGGGTCGCCTACTTTGTTTATATTGTCTGGCAGTCCCTTAATGGAATTAAGGTGAAGCTCTTTAGGATATGGATTGCCTAAGGTAGTGAGGCACGTAAGGGCGAGGGCATCACACTCGTATGTGCACACACATGTATAATGCTTCGGAGGAGCTTGTCACCAACATTTTCCTCAATTAAGCAATATATCTGGTTAATAATCAACCGAAAAATTGTGTTGTTTTTTATATTTTATTAATCACATAAATGTAAAATGTATTCAATAACATTTACGCAGATTGAATAATTTTTATAAATTTATTATTTTATTGAGGTCATGAATTTTTTTTTCCTTTGACCTGGTAGACAACCCTTATGTTTCTTTTGCTATATTAACACATTTCTTTTTGTTCTTTCCAGTGAATGTAATGGAGATGCATCAGAATCGGCTATACTGAAGTGCATGGAATTGGCCACTTCCAATGTGGCTGCCTATCGAGATCAGAACCGTAAAATCTGTGAAATTCCCTTCAATTCTACTAACAAATACCATGTATGTAATGATTTACTAAGATAGTTTATACAATTAGATAGTTTATTAATTTTATATTATTGTTTCATTAACCTCTCTCTCTATTGAAAGGTGACGATCCATGAAATAGACGATTCAGGGACTACAAGCTATTTACTGTGCATGAAGGGTGCTCCAGAGAGAGTGCTCGATCGATGTTCCACGATTTACATCAATGGTAAAGAGAAGGTTCTAGACGATGAGATGAAAGAAGCTTTCAACAATGCATATCTAGAGCTAGGGGGACTAGGGGAGAGAGTTATAGGTTTGTCCTGCTTCTTCTAAGATTTGTTCAATGGCAGAATGTGTTTAATCAGAAAATAAAATAGAACCTTAATTATCTTAATCATTTTTCATCTCAATACCTCTTTATCAAAATAGACTGAGAAGTTTTTTTTTATGTGTGCATATAACTTTGTTCTTTTCTCCATTTCATTAATATGCTGCCTTAATTTAGCTGAACATAAAAACTTCTAAATTTTAAAAATCATACGACCAATAGTTTTCATATTGAAGGATTATATAAAATGGATTATTTTATATGAATAATATTTTGGCTGGTTTGGTTTTATTGACTTTGTTAGTTCTTTTATTGCAAAAAAATACCATTTGTTTCTTCAATTGTTTTCTCCAATGTAATTTAGTTTGAAATACTAACACTTTTTCTAAGAAATAAAGAGTAGTATGTTATTTGTGCAAGGAAAAAAATATGTGTTTATTGATATCAAGGAAAAGCCTTATGAAACTTGCTAAGAAATGTTCATAATTAGATTCTGCTTTATTAAAATAGTTTATTCAAACAAGGAGCAAATTAAAAATAAAATGGTTTGTATAAATAAGGAGCGAAAGGTGGAATAAAATTCTTTATTCAAACAAGAAGCGAAGGAGTATCGCTATGTGAGACAATAATGCAAATGAATTTTAGTATGAAATATAACACTTATTTAACAAAAAGACAATTATTTAATGGTCATATTAGGAATAATTGCTACATAGTGCTGTTTTGAAAACAAAGAAAGTAGTGGTTCAGAGTTTATTGATGAAGGTAGATTAAAACATGATCTTATTTTGATTTATTTAGATTATCCAAAGTAGGGATTTTCCCAATTACTTAAGATCAGAGGTTGTCATATTAAATCGGAATCTCTCGAATCAACACTTAATAGGAAAAATATATTTATATTATAATTTTTTACACTCTCAGTGTTTTAAAAAAAAACTGATTAGTCTATTCTTCATAAGTGGCATTAAGTTTATTCACCGTTTTTATTTATTTATTTTTAAATTGTTAGAGTATGCTGAATATGATAGAATATTGTTATAACATTTAGGTTTCTGTGATTTTGTCTTGCCAACGGAACAATATCCTGCTGGCTACCCTTTTGATGGAGATTCACAAAATTTCCCCATTGATGGTCTCCGGTTTTTAGGTCTCGTATCCATGATTGATCCTCCACGAGCCGCTGTGCCAGATGCCGTTGCCAAGTGCCGAAGTGCTGGAATCAAAGTTAGTTACTATATCAGCATTAATAAAAATGTTTAATATTTAATTTAAATTTTATGGTCTTAATGTTCCATTTAGAGATGCCAATTACTATGAATTTTCTACACTTAGTGCTACATGTGAAAGAAAGGCAATGTGAATAAAGCACAAATAATGGCATAAAAACAGACATTTTATAAATTAGGATCTTCCCTAGTGTCAAATCACGTAAACAGTATCTGCATTTTGACACCGAGAAAGGTTTGTACCGAAACTGTAGTCGGGTTTTTCTGCTATTATTTGGACTTTATACACAATGTTGATTCAATTCATAGAAATAATTTTATTCAACTTTTAATGTATAGTTTTATACAAATAATTAATTTTACTCTTAAAGTAAGTTCATTCATTGTAAAAAGCTTAACATTGTTGAAATCAATATTTTTCATTAATATTTTTTTACTGTTACAGAATTATTTTTTCAGGAGATAATTTTTTTTCTAATGTGAATTACTCTCATTTAATTTTGCATATTATATTTGTATTTTAGTAATAAAATGCTGATTTTCAAGTTATTTTCAAATAAAATAATTGATTTAGAAAAATAACTTCATCTGGAATATAACAAATTAAACAGTTGTTGCCACAATCAAGATCTTTCATCAAAAAAAAATTTTTTTTAAATACAAGTAACATATATACTATTCAGTTCTTATTGATAATGATTTTATTCTTTCTTATAGAAGTATAATTTAAAACAGAAAATGTATTTCTTATTAGCTTTGGAAAATATCACCATATTATGAACATTAAAAGACAACTAATATAGAAATTTCGGTTTTAATTCTTTGTCAGATTATTGCTAAATCAATTGCTAATTTCATTTTTATTCTTGTCTTAAAGGAAAAGATTAATATTTTAAATTTGGACCTACTTTAGGCCAAAAAGAACCCAGAAATTTAGAAGTCCTAGTGTTTATAAAGTCTAGCAGAATCACTGCGAATATTTATAGAGCACTAAAATTAATCCACTATTTTATTGTAAGTTTGTAGTGGTTGAGCACACAAATACGGTTAAATATGAATTCGAAATTCTTCCAGAAATTTACTTGTTCACAAGGAGAAACATTCCTTCTTAATATTTTAAGTTTTTGACATCCAAAAGTTATAATTTATATAAAGGTTGTAACATTCAAAAGTCTATTGACTGACGTTCCTTGTCAAAATTCAGTATTTTGTTTATTTTAAGGTCTTTATTTATACCTCTCTCAGTAGTTACATAGTGATTCATCAGGGGGGCAAAGTGGTTGCAATATATGTCATAGATATATATTTTTCTACAATGCGTGTCATGAGTTATGTAATTAAGATATATTTATCATTTCAAGTGATTTTTAATAGTTAATATTTAGGACTTAGCTGTTGCCATTCATGCTATGTAAATTAGATAACAGAATAATACTTCTAGGTGTTTGTTTCTCGCTCTCTTTTTCCCTAGCCTGTTAAACCGCGGCATTGCTTTGTTGCACGTCCAACAAATGTGATAAATGAAAGATGAGGCCCTGAAGTGTTACATCTTTTTATGCCCTGATTCTGATGTTAGGTATTCCCGTAGTTCTGAAAAGTGAATTCTGAAAGACAGCCTGAATTGTGCCGAACATGTAAATAACTGGGGCTTGGGTTAAAGTCTGAGAGCCTTGACAAAACTTCTGCCACCAGCTGCTACGTTGCTTGGGGAATGCCATGTCTGTTCCACTAGTGGATAAAATGATGACGTCATGGAAATTGAATGTGCCGCCAGAATGATGGATTGCCAAGTTGTGCAAAAGAACTAATAGTGCCATTGAACTTAAAGCTGTGTGATACAAGCTGTGCAAATGAATTCTAAGCATCATGGAACTCTTATGGAAATGCTCACCTATATTTGTTATGAGTACTGATTCCCCATTCTTCTACTATTTTTCGATATGAGCTTGCAACAAAATATCGTTTCTTGCAAACTCCTGTTTTAATACTACAAGTGGTACGTTATAAGGTTTAACTTATTGCTTGCATTGAAATTTATCCTTTTATTCATTAGTATTAACAGTTTTTAACTTTAGGAGGTCCTTTTAAATTATACTGTATAAAATAAGTATTCTTATTAACAATTACCGAGTATAGCTTAATAATTACTTTTATCATAACTGTTTGCATACCCTCCAACTGCTACGGAATTTCCGTAGTTGCTACGGAAATTGGAGATAAACTACGGAGCTACGGGTGAATAGTAAAATACTACGGATTAAACGAAAGCGCCTGTCCGATCTATCCGCTTCCGCTGTTGTCGTCTTTCAAGCATGGTGACGTCACTGATTGCGTATCGCCGAAAATGACGTCATGAGTTGTTAGCCTTGGTCGGGAGAAACCACGTGATTATGAAGGGTTACTCATCGGCGGCGCCATTGTAATCTGCCTGAATGCAGCTGGTCTTTGAGAAACTGCGTTAGTTTTTTGCTTTACACCGTGTGAAGTGAAGTGACTTCAATAAAAATTTTTGAAAACAACTTTGAATTTTGCTGCTCCGATGTTAAAAGAATGATACGTTATTGTTTGAAATTTTAGATTATTTTTCATCCAGCTTTTATCACGTTAGTTTATAAGTTGTGTATGTATTATTAAATTTTATTGTGATGGATCGTTATTTGAAAAGATCTAATCAGGATCGGGAAGTTTCTAATGACGATGGATTACGAAAGAAGAGGAAGAATAATCAAAAGTTTAGAGAGGAATATACTAAAAAGTTTCCTTGTTTAGTATCGGGAAAAGATGGCTTTGCGAAATGCAATATTTGTAGTTCGGAATTCTCAATTGTCCACGGTGGACTGGATGATTGTCGCCGACACGTGATCGGTCCTAAACATTGTGCTACTGCAAAAGCACAGGTGCATCAGCAACCTATTAACAATTTTTATTCTTCCAAATTAGAAGAAAATGGAGTGATTAAAGCTGAAGTATTGTTCGTACGGTTTTTAATTGAGCACAATATTTCTCTATCTGCTTCCGATCATTCTGGCGCCTTATTTAAAAAAATGTTCCCAGATTCCGACATTGCAAAAAAGTATGGATGTGGACATACCAAGACCCAGGCAATAACTGTTTCCACTGCTGAGGGGATAAGAGAGAGTACTCTAAGTAAGCTCAGAACCTCATTATTTTCTCTTTCCACTGACGGAAGCAATGACATATCAGATAAAAAGCTATATCCTTTAATTTTTAATTATTATGATGAAGAAAAAGGACAAATCGTATCATCACTGGTTTCTTTATCTGAATCAACTAACAACACTGGTGAGGGAATTTTTCAACTTCTTGATGGAGAGTTTAAAAAATATCTACTGAAGTGGGAGAGTTGCATAGCATTCAGTTCTGATAATGCTAACACAATGACTGGATGTAATAAAGGTGTTTTGAGCTATATAAAACAGAAGCAACCAAATATAAAATTCATTGGGTGCCCTTGTCATTTGGTTCATCTAGCAGCTAAAAAGGCTACAGCCTCATTGCCCGTTGATGTGGAGAATTTGGTGATAAAAGTTTTTTACTACCTTGAAAAGAGTAGTAAAAGAAAGTATGAATTTAAAAACTGTCAGATAGAATGTGATGTGAAACTTCACAAGATTTTAAAACATGTTTCAACTCGGTGGTTAAGTTTAGAAAATTCTCTAAAGAGACTAGTTGAGCAGTGGGACCCATTGCTAATTTTTTTTTTCACAATCTGATGTTAAAGAGAATGCTACCTCAGAAAAAATAAAAGAGTTACTTAAATCAAACAAAACAAAGATATATTGTGTTTTTGTTACATCGATATTGCCTGTATTCACCAAGGTAAATGTTGCCCTGCAAAAAGAGCAACCTTCTATCCATACTTTGTATGATGATTTAATGAGCTTATATTATGAGCTTCTTGTACGATTTGTTTCGCCTTCTACCATAAGCAAATCCAAGTCTTCTCTGTTACAAGCGAAATTTCAGAAACCCAAGTATCAAAAACCTGATGAGTCTCTTATAATAGGATCAAGTGCTAGATCCATTTTGAGTGATCTGACGCCAGAAGAAACAACTGAATTCTTTTTGGCAGTGCGAAAGTTTTTTGTCACTGCATGTGAATATATTGTCAAAAAGTTTCCTTTAGAGGATGATTTTCTTAAGCATGCTACTGTGGCAAACATTTTGAATAGGCAGAATGCAAATTTTGCATCTCTTAAGTATTTTTATGATTTGTTTAATTGTGGTATTGACATTGATCAACTTGAGTTAGAATTTGCCTTTTATCAGGCAGACAATTTTCCTTCTGAAATTTTAAATCATACCAGAGTAGATGAGGCATGGCATAAAATTAGCCAGTTAAAGGATAACAATGGAATAAAGAGATATGTGGCTTTGTCAAAAATAATGCTTTCAATTCTGTCAATTCCCCATAGTAATGCTGGATCTGAGAGAATTTTTAGCATGATTCGTAAAAATCAAACTGATAATCGCTCAAGTCTGAGTACCAAAACATTAGAATCAATTCTAATCACTAAATTAAGCATGGGAGTTTGTTACAATGCACAATTTACTGAGGATGAGTTAAAAAGAGCAAAAAATGCTTGTTATTCATCACTGAAAAAGCATAGAGAGGTTTAGATACTGTGTTTCTGTAATTAAGGGTATTTTTAATTAAAATCAGATTTGCTTATAGATTAGATTTCTTAATTAATGCTTTTACTCCTTAATTATAATAGATAATTCAAAGATTTGAAACAATTTAGCTATTGGTTAATGTCTATACAAATTCATTCCTCTTAAAGAACAAAGTTTAATGTGTAAGCTTTAGATGATATAAGTTTTTAAATATTGTTTTCTAATTCTGAAAGTTTTATTAGGAAGAAACTCATTTATATATTCCATTTTTCTTTCAATAAATTGGTATTCAATTGTTTTCTTGATTTAATTGTTTTAAAATTTGGTGTAAAAAGTATTTAATAGGAAACATCTTAGAATCTGACCTTCCTAAATAAAATAAGTGGAAAAAATTTGGTAACAATTGACTGAATGTAGAGAAAAAGTTGTGGAGAGTTCACTTTTTGCATTTTACTGAGATGTTATATTATTTTTCTTTGAAATTTGTATAAATGTACAATAAACTTTCATTTGCAATTTAATAATTTTATATCCTTAGAAAAGTGTACCTTCCTGTATGTGAATTAAAATTGTACTATCTAAATAACATGATTTTTTAAAAGTCTATGGCATTTTAATGTTTTAAAAAATTTCTCAATGTGAAATAAAATTTTACGCTTGTTTCAAAATCTATTTTCTTATATTTATCAACTGCTTTTTGAAATTATAAGTGAATATAATTAAGTATCAATATGAGCATAGCAAATATTGCGGGATGCCGTAAATGTGTGTTGCGCGAGTGCTACTGATGGCCAGGTAGGCAAAGTTGGAGGGTATGTGTTTGTGTCATTCTGATTTTTAAGTTATTTCTTTTGACAATTTTAGGTTATTATGGTCACTGGTGACCACCCAATCACTGCCAAAGCCATTGCAAAAGCTGTTGGAATCATATCTGAAGGAAATGAAACTGTTGAAGACATTGCTCAGAGATTGAATATTCCAATTGATGATGTTAATCCAAAGTAAATGCTTCATTTAGTTATTTTAATTGCTTAAAAATATGCTTTAAAATAGAATGAAGCTGCCCCACCAGCCTCTTGATTTCATCCGATTGTGTAATAACGGCTCTGCTCTTGTGTAACTATCACTATCATTGCTTCAATCTAAATTGTGGTGTATCGACAATGTCACTAGGAGCATCACTAGAGATGAACACCTGACCATCACCAATAGCCATTTAGTGCAGGGTTCCCTACAAAATAATTAAAATTATTGTTGCAATGAGTTAAATTATCCTAATAAATTATACAGTTTAAATAGGATCTCTGCTGGCAACTAAAATGTGAGTTTGTTATTAAAATCAATGTGAGTTGATTATGATTACTATCTTTACAAAAAGTGTAGTTTCTGAGAATTGCCTATTAGTTTCTTAAAAAATGGTGACCTCACTCAAATCTATTTTTGTGTGGTTGATAGGGACCATGTAAAAGAATCACACAAAACTTCATGAGTAGCTATGAAAAATAGTTTATGCAACACAATTAAAAATAATTTTTTTATGCGGTGAAAAGAGATGCGGTTTTTTTATGCGGTTTTTTATGCGCATAAAAACAGGTGTCACAACAAAAGTGTCTCCTTGACTAATTACTGTAATTGTTTGTTTTTCCAGTGATGCCAAAGCTGCTGTTATTCATGGTTCAGAATTGAGAGATATGGCACCAGATCAAATAGACGACATTTTACGCAATCATACCGAAATCGTATTTGCCAGAACCTCACCCCAGCAGAAACTAATCATTGTTGAAGGTTGTCAGCGGCAGGGGGCAATTGTTGCAGTAACAGGAGATGGTGTGAATGACTCGCCTGCTTTGAAGAAAGCTGATATTGGTAAATATATTCTTTAGTATTATCTCTGGTATTTGAGCTTTTATTGTTATGCAACTACTTTGCTCCAATCTCACAGGGAAAAGAAAGAAGATTAATGTTCCTATTACAGTCAATTAAAAAAATCCTTAATTACTGTAGAAAAAGCATGACAGCAGATTAATTAAGTAAATATATACTGTTAACACTAAAAAATAGTCTCTCAGTAACTTTGACGTCTTTGTTTTCTTTTAAAATTATTTTATTTTATAACTGGCGTTAAACAGTTTACTCATTTTCAAATTTACTCCTATCATTATTATACTTAGTAGCCTTGTAATTTTGACCCCTTTCTCGAACACAAGATAGTGAGGGACTTTTTGGTCAAACTAACTCGCATCTTCTCTACATTGAGAGGTTACAACATATTGTAAGTCTGACAGCAAAGAGATTCTAGCCCATATTTGATCAACTAAGGATATTTTGCATCAGCCCTGAGGTTGATACAAACCAGGAGTTAAAATTCCATCTCTGCAATTTGAACCAAAATCATATCATTGGGAGATCCCCGCAACTGGACTAATTAAAAATATCTTCTAATCTTTTGTGACTGCCAACATCTTCTCGGTATTGAAAAAAATTTGTGTTATCAATTTTTCTTGGAACAGTTCTATGGCCTTTTCTGCTTCTTTTGTTGTAACTTCAAATACATTGATATGCTTTTAGATATTTCCATACTCTGAGAAAACTTTTGCATTATCACAGATTTCTGACTCTGCCTAGTTTTTGCATGTTGCCACTTGCAAAAAAGTTTTGAAAGAAATGTTTGCATACAAAAAAGATTTTAGGACATTCCATTTATAGTGAATTTATTTCTAACTCTTCCTCAAAAAATTTTATTAATTTATTCATATTTCAACGGTTTTCCAATTGGAAAATAACCCCATAACCCCAAGCTTTTAAAATTTTCTATTAAAAATTTTTTTTTTTTAAAGTAAACTTCAAATCTTTATAGTGATAAAGAGTGAGGCCATTTTAATGAAGTTTACTATGTTGCTCATTAGGGGATCATTCACTCATCAATTTTTATTTGAGTTTAAAGTCTTGTCAATAAAAATGAGGTTTCTATGATAAGATTCGCTATTTCTTTAATTTGCTTTATTAATTTTCTAACATGAGGTTATACGATAAGATTTGCGATTAAAGTTTTTTTTACATCTTAATAGTTTTGTTTACCTTGTAATTTAGCTTTAGTTACAGCTTTGTGACTAATTGCTAACATTTCATTATTTCAAAATAATTAAAACTTTTTTCAAATGTTATATTTTAAACATGATAACCGATATGTTGAAAGTTTTATTTTTGAAACTTATGAATCAGCTTGTATAAAGTTTAAAAAATATGGTATAATTTGTAATTTAGTATAATTTTTTTTAACTCTTTGTTTTATAAATTAAACTTAAAATTCCTTTTATTAAAAAGATTTTAAAGTAATTGCAAGATTAAGATTTGGTTTTGCATTTCAGACATTTTGGGGAGAGAAAAAAATATGGTTTTAATTTTTCATTTATTTATTTGTATATTTTTGCTATTAAAATATTTTAAAAAATCAAGGGCCACAAACAAAACTAAATTGATTAAAAAGTTTTTTTTTTTTGGTACATGCATGGTATGCAGTTTTGAGTGTAGAGTATATATATATATATATATATATATATATATATATATATATATATATATATATATATATATATATATATATATATATATATATATATATATATATATATATATATATATATATGAAAGTGTTCATTTATTTCAAAGTTTAAGTGAATTATGAATTACATGCAGGTGTTGCCATGGGAATTGCTGGAAGTGATGTGAGTAAACAAGCTGCTGATATGATTCTGTTGGATGATAATTTTGCTTCAATCGTTACTGGAGTCGAAGAAGGTAATATTTTTCCTTACAATGTTATATATCAAGGGGGACTGTTCAAAATTATTTTATCAAACATTGAGGGCACTTTTTTTTAGTAAAAAAAGCCACTGTTTCATTGCTTTACAAGTCAAACTAAGTTTTCATTTCAAACTACAGCTCTGCATACCAGTGGGGTGGTTTGAGGTGAGATCCAGATGCAGCCTCAGAAAAGCACCAAACTCACGTAACAATACTAGAGTTGAATTCCAGAAAAAAGTATTTTTCTCTTTTAAATACTGCTGCTTCATTTGCCAATTATGTACCTGATAACTTGTTTTATTTTTTTTTATCTCTGATCATTAATTTAACACAATTTATATTATTATTTCAATTGGATAGTAAACATAGTTTTTTAAGCTTATTTGTAACAAAATGGGGATGTATGGAAGGAGTTTAGAATGGATGCTTATCATTAAAAAAAAAATCGAAAACTGTGAACATGATTAAATATGCAATAAATGTAATGAAAACTACATTAGTAACATACATATTGTTAAACTTATTCCCAAATTATGACGTTATTAAGTTGCATTTTTTTAGAGAACTTCACTAAAGTTTTTAGATTTTAAAATATGAATTTTTTAATGTAACATTTTACATAGGGTTCCCATGGTCTTTAAAAGTCCTTAAAAGCTGCTTAATTTTTATTTTGGAAAAAAAGGGCCCTTAAAAGTACTTAATTTTGGTACAAGGTTTTTAAAAGTCCTTAATTTTTAATTTTTCTGTTCAATTTTTTTAAAACAAAAGGTCATTCTTATATCACTTGGAATTGAACCATCCATTAAGGGTAACACATTTTAGGGAGACAAAAAATAATGTGGGGGCTACAGGCAAGGGGAAGAAAACATGTCCTTTCATTAATATATTGGTTCTTTCATTGAATTAATGTATTCTGCTTTCGACTAGAATGATATTCTTTGAGGAGAGTGAAGCATTGAAAAGAAAAGAATAGTTTGGACAAGGGAGATACTGCACATGGAAGAGATAGACTTTTTTTGGGGGGAGGGAATGCAGTTTTAAGGTACCTAAGTAGAAGACCCCCACTAACCTCCAAAACTGAGAGAATTCAAGAAATTCAGTTCTACTTGTAACGCGTCTGCTTATAGGAATTAAGTAAAACTCTAAGAAAAGAAGAATTAGAATTTTTTTTTTTAAACTAGAATCCATAACGAAAACTATTTCCTAAAATCTTGAAGAATTCAATAAATTCGTATAATATTTCAATGCATAATAAGTAACTGTAAATTTATGGAAAGCATAAAATTTTTAAAATTCATGATTGTGCTGAAAATTAAAACAGATCTGTAAGAAACAGGGTTTGAAAAATCCCAGCCTACCTATGAGTACTAAATAAGAAAGTATGATTTGCTTCTAACAAGAAAGTTAAATATTTGGTAACTATTTGTTTTGTTGCATTATAAAATTATTTTAAAGTTTTAGATTGTTGCACTATTATTTTTATTTCTTAAGGATAAGCAGATTGTTTACATACAAATTTAAATCTCTTCAACTGAAAAGTCCTTAGATTTTAATACTCATTTTATTCGGTTAACATTCCTACTTTACTGTTTTTAATTTTTGTTCAATTTTTGGTTGCTTTAAAATTAGTTCATGTGTTTCGCGAGACAAGTAACATTATGTTAAGTTAATTCCTAATAACAGGTTTAGCTGGAAATAATTTTGTTAAAGTTCATCATAAAAGTAAATATAACACATTTGCTGATCTAGTAGCAAAATATAAAAACTTTTTGTTTTTACCAAATTTCTTTATTTACTCTTTTTTTTTTAATATACATTAAAAAAAATTGCAAATCTTAATTTATGCATTTAATTTTATAATTCAATTTCTATGAAATCATTAAAAATAGAATACCGCTTAGTATAATTAAATTGTTTTTTAATATATTTCTTTTATTTATTGATTTTTTTAGAAAGGTAAATAATTGGCACTGTCACTGGTGGCATATGTATATTCGATGATAAACAATCATACTATTTTTAGAATAAGTCCTTAATTTTTCGAAAAAAAGGTCCTTAAAAGTGCTTAACTTTTGCTTTGTTAAAAGAGTGGGAACCCTATTACAATTCAATGTTTGTTGGAAGAAGTTTCAGTGTTTACACAATCTGAAACTATAAATAGTCCTGAAAAACATCTCCCCTTTAGTTACAATTTGAAAGGTGCAAAAACTATCCCTTCTAGGTATTACAAAACAAAGAAAATATTAAAAATGTTCAATTTAGTAAAATTTTTCCTCCTAAATTGAAATTATTTAATAATTCTCAATTTTTGCATATTTCCACGAGCCCAAGCAATGCAATAGCTTATCTAATATTTTTTAAAAAAATCACAAAAGCTTTTCACTAAACTATGGTCCATTAGCATTTTGTGCCACTTTTAGAATTAGCATAGAGGGTGTTGGCTAAAGATTGACAAAACTTAACGTAACAGTCATGAATAACTGTTACATAATCACAACAGTCATAAAATTAACATATTATTTGCTGGAAAGCATTATTGCCTTAAAGAGAGTTGAGTGTTCACTCTACAATTGAGTTCTAGCAGCTAATCACATGACCGTGTCTAATCACTTAGTTGTACATGACATTTTAATAATACAGGCTTGGGTTTATTATCACGCTGAATCAATTTTTGGATCAGATTTAATTGGATACCTGCAAGTGACATCTCGTATGTGTGTCAAACTTGATTGGCTGTCCCACATCTGAGGTCGCTTGGAGGTATCCAATTATTGGTATATTATTTTTTTGTCCCAGATGTTATAATTAATTTAAAATCTAGTAAACTATTCTAATTAAGTAAACTCAATTCTAATTAAAGGTTTAATTACCATAGGGTGCATGCAGATCCTACAACTTATGCATACATTTTGCATATATATTGCTTCTCTAGTTCGACTACTCTAATTTAATATTTTTTTTTTTAAGTAAAGTTTTGTCCCTCTTGTAATGGTATACATTTTAGTACAATATATTTTCAATTTTTAAGCATTGACTTTTATTTATTTTCATGTCACGTTTCCTAGATGCTTTTTCTTTATTGCAGGTCGACTGATATTCGATAATTTGAAAAAATCTATCGCTTATACCCTCACGAGTAATATTCCTGAAATATCCCCATTCTTGCTGTTTATTTTGGCTGACATACCTCTGCCCTTGGGAACAGTTACCATTCTATGTATAGATTTAGGAACAGATATGGTAAGTTTAGAAGATTTTTTTTCACTATTTGAATATTTAGTATCTGTAAAAATCCAAAGGGCATATTTTGTTGTAATTATTCCTATTGCATTACACTCACTCCAGGTTTGGATGTTTTTAAACCTGAGAGAAAACTCACCTATAAAATATATGCAAACACCTGGGTGGCCACCAGCTTCCAACTTCTCTATCCATTTAATTCCTTTTAAAATCATGCTAAATCTTTCAGTAATACTTGCCTACTCTTGTTTGAAAGTTGAGAAACTGTTGGATAGTAAAATTGTTGTAGCATATTTAGTATCAAAGTTGAATAAAATATTACCATTAGTCACCTGGGTATGACTTGTCCAGTTTCATAATTATGGATAGTAATAAAATAGCCCAGTCAGGTTAGACCTGAATTAATTCCCAGAAAGCTGAAAATGATTTCATTTTACTTAGGCATGGTAATTAAAAGTAATATGAATTTTTGACAATTTCTGAAGTGAGCTGAGCTCTTGAGAGCAAAAAAAACTGCTAAATGTTCAACACTTTATTAGTTTTTGCCTTATAAAAACAATTAAAAAAATTTTTTGTTTAAAACAAATCTAATTGGAATTGAATTTTATAAAAAGTTTTAATGTTTCTGAGCATATGTAAGTTTTGGATTATTTGGTATAGGTTGAGCACCAAGTTATGCATTATTAGCCTCAGGCCTCATACCTTAATCCAGCAGCAATTTTAGCAATAGCTGGAACTGGAATGAAAGAATAATTGCAGAACAGAAGTTTTTTATTGTTTTATACAAATGCATAATGATTCCCTTAAAGTAGTAAGACAGGAGGTATAATAGGGACACCTGAAAGGGGAAGGGCATTTTATTTACAAAATGAAGGTCACACCCAAGAAAATTATAGTATTTTTTTTAATTGGTTATTTGCATGCATCTATACATAGAGATAAACAAAATATTAATACTATATGCACCTTAAAAGCAGATTTAGGCACTTTTTATTTTTCTTAATTTATGTTTTACATTTGGAAAAGCATTTTTGGGTTGCAGGTGTTCAAAAGTGAGGGTAATGCTTTTTTCAACCAAAGCTATAAGTTTTGCTTATTTTTGATCAAACCGCTAAACAAAATGTATTGTTCAATGTATCATTCAATGCAAAATTTTTCTGATTTTAAAATTTTTTTGTTTTGTTAAAGAAACATTTTTTTAGAGAAACAGAGCGAAAGAACAGAGGGACTGACTATAGTGCCATCTGTTGAGGAATAAGAAAAGTATTTTTGCCATTAGCGTATATTTTGTTAATAAAAAAAAATTTGTTTCTTCAAAAAATACTAAGAAATTTGAGAATATATGGGCAAATGGGAGATAGTCGTAAAATACGGGAGTCTTCGTTGAAAAACAGGAGACTTCACTGGTATGACTTCAGAAATCAAACACATATTCTTATTTAGAATGCACTAGGTGAGATAAAATCATTTTCAACTTTTCGGAAATTAATTCTAAATATTGCTTTTTTAATAAAAAAGAAACAAAAAAAAACCTAATTTGACTGGAGTAACTTCTATTATATTATAGATTTTGGTCTCTTCTTATTCCATGTTGATTCTTAATTGTGTATCAAGTAAAGCAAAACAGCGCATTTTCCTATCTTTGATATATAGAAAATTTACAGTTATATAATTGGCGCATGGGAGTCAGTTATAAACCTTAACTAGACAACTTTTTTGATGGGCTGGTTTTTAAAACTGCACTAAAAATCTTCCAGGTGACATTTCAATTTTGTTTACATTTTCTTAAATGGTGCAAATAAAACTACAAATGATGATACAGTATACTCTCGATATCTCAAAATTGGAGGGAAGCTAAAAACATTTCGAGATAACAAGTTCAGAACTAAATGTGTTCTGAAAATTAGAAAAGTATATTCTAAAATAATGCTCTAAAAAGTAGTCATTAAACATAATTAACTACCAATAAATATGTATAGTTGACTATAAGTCTTAATACAACAATTATAATTTTATTTCTAAAAGTAAGACCAAAAATAATTATGCATTGAATAGAAAAGAATTGGTTTACAATAAACTTACATTGTAATTTTTCCCAAAAAAATTGCTTTTTTATTTTGTAAAAAATTCTACAGAACAAGGTTTTCCAAAGAAACTCTTCGACATAGGAATTCAAATTAACATTACATGGATATATAATGATTAGGGGGGGGGGAATATTTTTTTGACATAAAAGGGTTTTCAAGATATCGAAGTTCGAGATACAGAGAGTATACTGTATTATTATTGACTGAATAGTAATTTTATTCTCTTAAGATTAAACCACTCGGATTAATGTTTTTTTTTTTTTTTTTTTTAATTCTAATATTTAAAAAAGTATTTTAATGATTTCTGTGATAAATTTTTAACCACTAAACTTAAAAGAACCTCTTTATATACTGTGTATATGAATAGTAACTGTTACATTTATAAACTGTTGTTCTTTTTGTATGCATGATGAAAAATCTCTTCTTTCGCCATTTCAATTTTTCCTATTATGTGCTTTATCTTTCTTTCTCTCTCTCTCTTTCTGCAAAAACAAACTGTGCGTCTTCTGTTTCTTTTGCCACTTTTTTTCTGTTTCCTTTACAACAGGTGCCAGCTATATCTCTGGCCTACGAGCATGCAGAGTCAGATATCATGAAAAGAAGACCCCGTGACCCCAAACATGATAAACTAGTTAACGAAAGGTAAATTGTGATGTATTATTCTCCTCCCTCTGTAGGCTGTTGGTTGCACACATTTCGAGCATGTTTCTTCATTGCTGCGTTTTCCTCTCCTCTTTTGCTTATTTTTGTGTTTCTTCTAATATTTCTACACTGTTGGTTACTCTTAACCACAATATTTTCATTTGTAGAAATGGAAAGTTTTTATTTTTAATTCACAGTAAGGTAAATCTAATAAATCAAACCAGCAATCCATTATTAAATTTATAGATTATGTTATAAGCAATTTATAATTAAGGAAAAGCTTGGATGTCACAAATCATTTTATGGTAAAAATTGCTTCTCGACGAAGCATTTTATCTTAAATAGTGGAAGAAGAAAAAAAACTACATGATGTTTTTCATTTTAGAAATGGGCCTTTCACAAATTTCTTCTTTTGAAATAAGAAGTACACAATATCTTAGATCCGCAATTTCAAAACTCCTTGAAAGACTTAGTTTTTTAGATTCTTCTTAAAATTCTGAGTACATATTTCACAAATTCGTAGTAACAGGAACTTTTTTAATTCCCCCTGCTCAGAAGATATTTAAAACTTCTGTGTTCATAATCCAGATGGGTAGGTCCCGTCTCTTTATCAACCAGTGACTTGTGAGGCATGTCATTCTTTAAAAAGGAATCCATTTACGTTCTTATTAATACTTAAAAATATTTTTAGATTAATTTCTGAGTTTTGTTTTAAAAAAAATTTCATAAAGAAGAAGGGAAAAAATTATTTAAAAAAATCAGTTGGGTGCAGCTCAAGGAGGGCCAAGGATTACTCTACCCATCCCAGTTTTCTAACTCTGGGATACAGTAACAGATGTTCTGGATGTGTTGTCAGCGGAACGCAGAACCCCTTTGTTTAATATCCAAGCATTTTTAGTGCTCATTTTAGAGAAAGGATGAAAGGCTATGTCAACCTTGCCCAGTGGGAAATATTTTTATAGTGTATTATAAATATTTTTATTTACTACTTTTTCAGCACTTCATTAATAATGTGCTATTAAAAAAACTGACAACATGAAGAAACAATATTAATTTCTGCTATTTCTCTTTTAATCAAAGGGATATACATTCTTGATTTTGACCTTTTTTCCCATCTTTTATGATGTGTGGGTATAGTTCGTATGAGAAATTTGTAATTGGCTAAATTTTTCTTTTGAGGGAGGAATTTGTATAACGGGTGCTTCTAGTGGATAAATTGGGGAGAAAATTCAGTAGGAAATAATCTTAAAACAAACAAAAAAAAGAAGCTAAAACCTAAGAAAAAAATTCACTACCTTGGAAGATACTCAATCTTAAAATTTGCAATAATTATAATTAGCCATGGGTTCAAAGTAGATAGCTAAACAGTTACTGTTTTTTTTTTTGTTAAAAAATGTGCTACGGCATGGTTATGTTTCATTAAAACTGAAAAATTAATTTATACAAAATGCTTTCCGTTTTACACTTTCTTATTTCAAAATTTTTTTTTTCTTAAATTATTATATTTGAAGTTCGTATTTGTAACGTATTTGAAATTCAGTGATTATATTCATTAGATCTTTAATAATTGTTTTTCGAAATTAACCTCTCTGTAAAAAATAATTTTGCTTTTTAATCACAAATCAGATAATTTCCATGATGTGACTCTATTCATTAACTATACTACATTAGGTTTTAAAATAACATTCGGTATAATTTATAAATTTGTCTACTAAAAAACCTATGTGTTTAACTTTGACTTGGTAAAATTTTAATTCTTTTAAAATTTCATTTTTGATATATCAAAAAGTATATTCAATTACTTATTGAATAAAATATTATATTATATTTTGAATGAAATATTGTCCTGTATAGTAAAAATAATGTGTGAAAATTTGTTGATGTTTTCCTAGAAAAAGTCTGGAAATTTATTTACTGTGAACTTTGAGAATTTTATTAAATATTTTAATATCTTGAAAAACTGTTTGCAATGAAACCAATTCATGTCTGACAAGCAATGATAGACATTTTCAAAAAAAAAAAATCGGTTCAAAATAGATTTGAAAGAGTAACTTTTTAATTTAAAATTATGAGGAAAAATAGAACTTACTCAAGCTGTTATAAAAAATTATATCTTGCCACTCATTCTTATTGATCTTAACAAGTATTTTGTGACTTTTATTTATTTATATTTTCACAATATATAAGTTTGTTGATGCTTTTTTATTCAAATCCTTATTATTTAGAATTTGTTGAATAATTTCAGCATGTAAATTTTTTTGGTTATTTCTGTAAGCATGAACATTTCAATTGTTACATACTTATTATGACAATGCTTTAACCCATATTTAATAACAAACGCAGCAGTGAAGACTGACTTTTTTTTTATATAAAACATTTTATTTATAATGTAGGTTGGTTCCAATTAGAGGTAGTTGAAATGCTAAAAAAAGAATACATTATTTTTTATTGTGCTTATAGTATATAAATTCCACTTGCTTTGTCCCAAATTTTTTGCTCAATACTAACTAGCATTACTTAGCATTTTTTGTCTTGAATCTATATTACTTATTTCAACCTTATTCATTTTTTTCTAGTTAATTAATTGGTGTGTATTATATTGAATGCAAATAACTTGTGTTTGCTACCATGTGCTTTCAATTTTAAAATAGGGATTTCTATTATAGTGTGTAAGCCTTGATATTGGTGTGAAGTCAGTATTATTTACTCACTTCCTTCATATAGCAAATAAAAAGAAAAGTATTAGTGTTTTTTTTATCATAGAAGTGTTGTGGATCATAATAATGTATTTTTGTTCTTTAATTTGGTACTTTTTTCATAAAAAGGAAAATGTAGTTGTGATTCTAATTTGTTAAAATAGTGCAGACTTTTGTAAGTGTGGCATTGTTTGGTCATTAGAAAAAAAAGAAATTGTATATTCAAATAGTAAGTGAGCGGCTCACCTTGCCATCAGATGACTTATTAGTAACTCAATACAAATATGTCTGACATTGCAGCAGCTTACCACACCATTTAGTGACATGAAACTTATTTAAAATAAATAAATGCAAATAACTAAGTCTAACATTATCATCTGAACATCATGAAGTACCATTACAGTTAAATAAAAAATGAACCCCCTAGTAAACCAAAAGTTTTTTTTTAAGTAATTAGCCATCATAAAAAAAAAATGCATTTCTTTGTAATTAACTACGAATATTTTCTTTTTTAAATGTAGTGATTACAAACTACTACTTTCAGTCACTAGCTACTATTAAGAGATGGATTTTGTTGGAATATTCAATTGACACTAGTGTTAGAAGTTGAAAAAATTTAAGATTGAAAGAAAAAATTCATAAAAATGGTTTAGAATAATAATTGGCTAATTTTAACAACTGAAATAACAAAATTTATAATTCTTGTTTATATGAACTAATTTATCAAACTAGATCATTTTTTACAAACTTTTTCATCCAAGATTTACCTTTTTATGCTTTAGTCTGTCTTTCTGGCAGAGAATATTTAAATCAAGATATACTGAAAAATTATTGAATATTTGGAGATTTTGTTTAGTATCTTTACTCTTTAATTTCATACCAGAAGTATTGTACATTAAGAGTTATAGAGCAAAATATGTTTTGATGACAAGACTTTCATAAGATTTGCACAAATCAGATTTTCTAATATTGTGCAATTTTATGGATATTATGTTTGATTTTCTATTACTGCAAGAGTTTATAAAGATTGTTTATTCATTTTTAAATTTGTGAAGATTACACTAATATTGTAAAATAAGCAGTAATCAACTCATGAAGTCAAATATATGACAGGTTAATAGAATGAATTCAAGAATTTGAAAGCATTTTCTCATCGGTGGCAGAAACTTATTTTTTATTAATAAACTAATAAATAATAGACGTAATATAGTAGACATAAAAAAATATCAGTTTTAAGTTCTTTTATTTGTAATATTCTTAACTATTTCAAGTTTTTAGCAGTTATATGATTACACTCTTTGTATTTAGGAGAGACAAATACTCAGTCAGTTAGGACCGTCTTAATAGCATGCAGGGGGGGCACAGAAATGTTTTGACTCCATGTCATACTGTTTAAAATTGAAGGAAAAAACATCACATACATAATATAAAGCATTTTTTAGATATGCAATAATTTTAACAAATTTAAACTAAGCATAATTTTTTAAAAAATGAGATTCTAATCAGTTGTAATCCTCAAATAAAAAATAAAAAAATTCAAAACTATGTAAGCTAATAAAATAATAAAATTTAAAAAAAAAAGCAACTTTATAACAAATACAAAAAATTTAAAAGGTAGGAATTATTTTGTCAAGCCAAACAGTTATTAAAACTTCTTTCAATGCACATCAAACATAACCAATTTTAAAGTTGCTGTGCCAAGCATGTTTAGAGACATCATTACTTAACGTCAAACTTTCTCACATTAATTTATTCTACGTAGATATTTTTTCAGGAACTCAATGATTTCTAAACATTTTCAAATTACATATTTATGTTTATTTAAAAGGATGCAAATTCACTTCAGTAATTAAACTCAAAATTGTGTGAAAATTTAATTTTTCTAAATTAAAAAGAAATACTGATATAAAAGATATAAAAATTGTTTTAAAAAAAAAATTTTTTTTTAATTGTTTGGTTTATACTAGCCAGCTCAACTCTGCATTAAAATAAAGTGGAAAGTCCCATATCTAGAATCGATAGTACTTTTGCAAGTCTAAAAACAGATTTTTGGGATAATAAGCCTTTAAGGTAAACATCAAAACATCCTTATTTAATAAAAAATACCAAATAGAAAATAATTAACATCAATTTCAAACAACAATGTATAAATCCACCTGGTTTGTCAGTTGCTATGTTGGCAGCTTTCATTACAGATTTCCACATGGTTTTTAAAATCTCAACATTTTAATATACTGCAAATTTCGAATCTTGCATTTTAATTAATAGTCATTTCTCGATTAGCGACAATTCCACAGTTGATCAGCTTGCCTTTGTCACCAGTTTTTTCTTGCAGTTAATAAAATGGATTTTCACCTGGTTTTTGAATTCTCAATGTTTAAATTTGATATTATTCAAATTGCATTTTGAATCGTGCACTTTACTCTTAATTATGGACAACCCATGCAGATACGATGGGACACTTGCAATCCAATGTGGATTTACGATTGCATTTTTGTCAGCTGTTCTGAGTTTTTTAATGCTACATTATTATACACGAGAAATTCGAAATCGCGCATTTGAAGAATTACTTTATGATGCACTGAATTTATGACGTTTTATTATCAACGTGGTTTTGTCAATCGCATTTTCAACAGCTTGGAATTTTCACATAGTTTTTAAAATTTTACATTTCTTTTTTAATATAATACTATTACAATCCGTGAATTCCTTATCGCGCTTTCAAATATGACTTTATTCTCGGTTTAGTCAGCAATATTTTCAAAATGAAACTGTTTTGCGCACTCTGAGATATGAGAAGAAAAAATTTTCGCTCTGTAATGAAATACCGGATTTTGTTTCCCTGATATTCAATTGTTTTTTCATATTATAGCGGAAATCGGATTCCAGTAAAATTTAGAAAGAAAAAGAAATTAGCGGAAAAATAGAGGATTCTCATACCTGCATGCTTTTGTTAACAAATCGCAGGTGTAAGAAAGCTTGTTTTGTTTTTTTACAAAAGAAAAAGAATTTTTTTCATTTTGATTGTTAAAGCGTCCGGAAGAGAGATCTGGATATGGGATTTAGTACTGTATTTGGAGAATAATTTTTTTGCTTATTACTTATCTGATTTCTTAATACTGTACTTACATAGAATAATTATTGTATGACACTGACATTAAAATGGCAACACTATGGGATATCAAAAAAAATTTCTTCAACAAAAAAGGCACTTTTCTTTCGCTCTTTTTAATTTTAATATAACTTAAAGTGTTTGTCATTAAGCATTCTGGTTTATAATGCTTTCTTATTTTTATGATAATTTGATAATTAAGTATTAACAAAACATTTGTGCATTATCACCATTTAGAACCAAAACAAAAAAATTTCTTTATTCGAATTGACCGAATCCAAATTAATCGGAACCTTTCAAAATGACAGTGAGATCCAAGAGTTCTAACTTGTATTTTTGAATTAATGATTTGAAAATAAATTAAGTTTGATCATGATGACTGCCAAGCCTTTGCTCGTTGAGCAGATATGTCACATATTACGATCCAGTTTCCAATTTAGCTTTTTCAAATTCCTTTGATTGTCATGAGCATAAAATAATTAAAAGAAATTTTTTACATGTAACTTATTTATTTATTTCTTATTTATGGTATTTTTAATCTGTTTTATGAAGATTATATACTTACAGCTTTTATTATATTATAAAATAATCATGCAATATTATGTTTAAATATATTTTATGATAAAGATTTTTTTAAAAAGTTATATTTACATTCAATAAAATTTTCAGTGAAACTTTTCACTCAACGTATGCAGTTTGAATTATAAACACGTAATCACTATTTAAAATTCTAAGGCAGTATTAAACTTATCTTTTCACACTAATGCTAAAATTAACCACTAACGTTCTTAGCTGAAAACATTTAACAGGTTTTTGTAGTAAGCCAATAATTTAATAAGAAGTTTTTATGGAATTCATAAAAACAATTTTATGGATGAGGATACGATGGTAACCCTTCAAAATAATTAAATCTAAATTTTATCCTTATAGAATTGAAAACAAAACCTGTTTTACCAATTCTATATTAACATTTTGTTGAAAGGCAGCTTTACACAGAAACTATGTGATGTCACTATTTTATAATGGAATATGAAATGTGTACACAATTCAAATAAACTCCAATAAAATTTACTTATACTGAATGAAATGAAATAAAATTTTGGAATATTCAATGTAACCAAAAATGACAAATTAACTTGTTACCAGTCAACAATTTGGTAATGCAATAAAATATCTTGAATCCTTTCTATTAATAATTTTTAATTTAAATGTAACAATCTGAGGAAATAAAAATGTTTGTGAAGATCTCAAAAAGTTTTATTCTTTTCTAAACCTAAAATGTTTTTAAATACTAATTTAAGAAAATTATTTGTAAGATACAATTTAAAAATAAATAAATAAAAAAACTATAACTTCTCTTGCTGCTGGTCTAGTTTTAAAAGATATGCCTTGCAGATCAGTGACATCCCCCTTTTTTTTAATTTGCTCCTTTTCTATTTAAACGTTCATCCATTGAATTTAAATGGGTGACTTTGCCCAAAGAGAGAGGTGTATCTTCAAAAAGCAATGTTTTGGAGACACACTTCTTACTTTATTATTCTTCATATAAATAGCCTCTTGGACTAATATAATTTATGGCTGTGTTCCTTTGATTACTTGGCAAAGGGGGTCCCTAAGACTTCCTGATGTTTTTGAAAGCAAACACAATCGAAGTAAGAAAGGTTGGGACATGGCTCATACACTCCTGGAAAAGTAGTTATGTTAATATAAACTGTACCAGTTTTTAATTTTTTCCATGCTCATATGAACACTGCAGGCGCAAATTGAGACTTGAGTACCTAAAAACTTCATTGAAATGTCGAAAAATAGATATTGGTTGCCTTATTAAATTTTCCTAGTGATTAACTATTCAAATTATCAATGTTTACGTGATAATCAATCACTATTTGTAGGGAAAAAACAAAATGCGCTCTTTTTACAAACACCAGCTCATTTTTGGAGGTCTGAGCGGAAGACTTTTAATTAGGAGCAAACATCGATTGGATTTGTTAAGCTAAAATCTGGATAGGCTTGGCCAGATAAAGGAGGACTTGATTAGATGGACTTTTCTATAATTATTCCCTAGATTCATAGATATACATTCGTAAACATTTGTCTCTCAGACAAACATATTAATTGATGATTTTTGTTTTATGTACTTAAGAAGCAATAAACACATTTTATATCTGAAAAAATTTTTATGAATCATAAATTTTCTGAAATAAAATTACACCTCATATTAAACTGCCATGATCCATGTACGCAATTTTTTTTTTGCATTTGGAGCAACAGTATTTCAATGCATTCATTGTAAGTGCAGCATTGTAATTCAATGCATTTCAATTAATTTTTTGAGGCGTAATTTTTTCTGAGATCCACAGCAAAAAAGTTGTAGCAAGATCTTCTGCAGTTGGCCTTTTTAGGCGTCATATCAAACTTCACATTTTTCAGCACTGGCACGATCATACGTTAGGCAGCTTCCCTAATATATATATATATATATATATTTAAACAAATAATTGACAAGACGTTGGTTTTTTATTGTTACTATTTGCGTTATGCACATAAATAATGTAAGAATTGATTATAGCCATGTCTGCTAGAATTGATTTTAGCCATGAATGTTAATGAATCTAGGGCTAACATTATCCAACATTTTGACGTATTTATTAAGCAAAAGTTTAAATTAAGTACAATTAAAAATCGGTTTTTTATTATTTGATTATTGTTAAGATTAGTTTTTGTAGTTCATTTTACTGAAAGTAAAATTTTTTTTAGTCATTTATACTTGTTTTATATTTTTATTCCTATTTTATGTAGTTAAATCATCAGATTTACTTTTGTTTCTTAATTTATCACCATTTTATATTATTTAAATGACTGGTCCTGTTTCTTTTTCTCATCAGTCTCACCCATTATTTTTTATTATTTACTATTGTTATTAGAATTATTTTTATCTTGATTACGTATTGTTTATGTCATTAGTCTTAGTGGGTTTTTTTTTAATTTCTACTCTATGTTATCTTATTTGAGTCTCCAGTCTTATTTTTTTATCTTTATTTTTCATTATTTATATTCTATGAAGTTAATAAAATCCGTTGTGGATTCACTCATAAAGCGGTTGGTATTAAATACTGGGTTAAAAGCATCCTTTCTTTGCGTTGTTGGTGTCTTTAAAAAATAGCACATTTGCTTTCCCAATTCTAATTCAGGTGCCAGCTATATCACTTGCTTACGAAACTGCCGAAAGCGACATCATGAAGCGTCAACCTCGAGATCCTCAAAAAGACAAATTGGTGAATGAACGGTAAGTCTGTGGGTCATTAGGTTTTCTGGATTGGGTCTTCTCTAAAACTGGATCTTCTTTGCTTTATGTAATAGTAATGTACAATAATAATTATGTATACTTTACTTTATGTAATTTGCTTAGCTCATGTCTTCTTTAATTAAATATATTTTGCAAAATGCAGTCATAAACATTTTGGATTAAATTGGCTGTCTATACAGGTAGGGTGTTTTGAAATGACCGTACTTAATATATATTTCTAGAAACTTCTTTAAGAATGAAGATAGATGGCGACCACATTTTAATATTTAAGTGTAAAAATAGCAAAAATGCCATCAAAATACGGCAAATCACTGTCAAATAAATGTGACTGCATAAAACATTAAAATCTGCTTGATTGTGTGAAGAAACTCAATGGAGTTGAAAGACGATTATAAGAAAGTCCTTGAAATTTAAACCGGTAATCAAACAGGTTTTGATGTATGTTCACTGTTTGTTTGTTTTTTGTAAATTTTCAGATTTTTCTGTTTGAATTTTCTAAAGCAGCAACTGTGATTGTAAAATAACTTTTTTTTTTAAATTACCTAGATAATTTTTTTTTTTATAGTTTTCTCTGTGGGTCAGTTTAAAATGTTTTAGAATTATTATTGAATTTAAATTATCAATCAGCTCTAAGCATTTACTAAAAATACAGAAAGTGGTAATCCCTTTGAGGAAAAATAAATGTGTTATTTCAAAATTATAATGTGATTATTGTTTGCTTAATATCCCATGTAATGAAATAGCAATTTGCTTAGAGCTTCCCATTATTGCCAATGTTGAAGTATGATTAATATAATGCAGGTTAATATCAATGTCGTATGGCCAGATTGGGATGATGCAGGCAGCTGCTGGTTTTTTCACTTATTTTGTGATAATGAGTGAGAATGGTTTTTGGCCTGGAAGGCTGTTGGGACTGAGAAGAGAGTGGGACTCTGCAGCTGTCAATGACTTAACTGACTCTTACAATCAAGAATGGGTAAGTGTTAACTTCTTGCATATCCATATTTATACATTAAAGTGCCTCGTTTTTAAACTTTTTTTATTTAATACCAGACTAAAGTTGCCAATCTGCGTGGATATTACAGATATAGTTTTCTTTTCTTTTCTTTTTTCAAATCAAATATTATCTTCTGTGAGGAGTAAAAACACCAAAATTGCCAGTATTTTTAATTGGATTAAAACGATCATAGTTTTAGGTTAAAAATCCCACTTTTGTTGCAAACATACTTTTAATCCTCTAAATGCAAGTTAAATATCTTTTAAGGGATTTACAATGCATCCCCTGAAAGTTGAAATGGAACGTAAATGCAGTGCACGTCTTAACTATATTGGATACTGATGCTATCCAAGCGATTCAGAACTTCACATATAAGTGGTTGCACCTACGGATCCTCAACTATTTCTACTGAACAAACCAACTATATGTTAAACCAGCTTAACTGATCTAAATAGTAGTGCTTGGGCTCCATTTGTTACAAATTGTGATTCTGATTAATATCTTGGTAGAACTAGCAGAGAAAGCAAAGTTGTTTTCATGATACTACTGTCACAGCTGCATATTCAAAAACTGCTTTTAAAACCAAAGTTACTGTCACCTATACTTTGGCCATGTGGCAGGAGCCCTTTCTACCTACAGGTATTCAATTCTGATTCTCACAGTACTGTTGAAAAATAAAAGTGCGAATGATTTTCTAGGTGGTTGAAATACGCATTTGTTTGAATGGACTATGGGGTGTTATTTTCTTTCTAATTAATTAGTCGTCATGAGACCATCAGCATTGGGCTGAATGTCTTTATGCTTGTTGAGAGAAATAACTATATCTGCTTTTGAAAGGCTTCAAGGAGTGTCATTTAAACCAATAAAATGTAAGTTACTTTAATGCTAATAATTAACTGATTGAACAAAGCTCTCTGGTTAACCAGTGCACAGAATTTTTAGATAGTGCAGGCCACTAATAATCTAGAAAGCAACTTCCTAAAAGCAGGACATTCATTGCAATTTTTAAAATGATACAATACAGGATCAAGGCACTGTACACTGTAGTGATTGGTTCAGTTCTTGTGTGAGATCACTCGTATTGGTCTAAATATTTACTTGGGTATCATCAGGCCTCCAAGTTGTAGCAACACTACACATTTCAACTTTCAGAAAAGACTTCTGTGTTCCCTTAAGGATATTTAACTTTTATGTTGGGGATAATAATAAAAAAATTAAGACAATTTTGGCATTTCCAGGCAATATTTCCCACAGAAAACGTTATTTAATTTGGAAAAAAAAATTTATCTGTTATGTCTTTGTGGATTCGCCACTCTTTGTTTGTTATTACATTTTGCTTTGAAAGAAGTTTAAAAACGTAGATACGTTTTTTTTATAGCTCCTAGATTTCGCTGATTTCACCTGCTCTTTGTTTATTTTAAAAGCATGCAAGAAAAACTCCCCCAAAGCATATTTTTCTCTCAGTTGATTGCATAATTACAACCATTCTGATGGTGAATTTTTAATTCATAGTTAAGGATATTTGTTGTTGAATTTCTGTAATATCTGTTATCCAGTGTCATTGTTAATTAAAAGTACAGTAAGTGGAAAGTTCCTATTGGAAAAAGGATGTGTTGTACGCTTAAAAACATATTACTTTTTTTATGAAATTTTTATTCATAGTTAAGGGAAATCTCTACTAAATCTTGCTGATATTTGATATTCCACCTAAAATTCAGATCAAATATCATATCTGCTCTATGATAAAGCAGAATGGATGATGAATAAATGTTGAAATTTTCTTTTTAGACATTCAAAGATAGGAAGATTTTGGAATACACTTGCCATACTGCTTTCTTTGTTTCAATTGTGATAGTCCAGTGGGCAGATTTAATCATCTGTAAAACGAGAAGGAATTCCGTTTTACACCAAGGAATGAGGTAATGTATGATTATAAGTATTCAAATGATATGAACTTAAATTCTATTCTAATACGCATTAGTGACATTTGTTGTTTAAATAAACATATTTATAGTCTGCGAAATAAAATAGAAAATCATACTTAAGAACTTCTGGAATCATGTTTGCATTTCCGTGTACTAAAAAGCAATATTTTTAGTTTGAGAAGACTGCCGTTATGCTGATTAATTGCAGGTGACAATTTAAGTTACGAAAGAAGTTGAACATGTATTTTCTTTGAATGAACACACTTTATTTATTTTCAAATGATTCAGGTTTTTGACCTTGAAAATTTTATAGTGAAAATAAAATTGATGAAAGTATGAGAATACGGCTTCAATAGATTTTTTTTTTCATTTATTAGATTTTAGCAATTAAAATTACTTAATTTAACATGATTTAAAAACGTTAATATCTTATAATTCATAATGGTTTTTATCATTATTAAACTAAGTAATCGTTTAATTATTGCATTGAAGTTTATGCACTATTTACATATTTGAAATTTAATGGTAGCAAAGGATCTTAAATAAATTATTTATTTTTATTTATCTAGTTTTGATTCTAAAAGAATTGTGAGTATATACATTACATTATCTCACTAAAAGTATCCAAACACCCACTTAAAGAAAAGGATCTGGAATTATGGTGTAAGGCCTAGAAGAATAAATTATATAAATTTGGAATAGATAAGATGCATAAAATAGTAAAAAACAACAATCTTGAAGACACGTTTCCATACATTGACGTTTGTCTATTTTTTTTTATTTTTTTTCATGAGCGACATTTGTCAATTGTTATTCATGATAACTAGATGTATAGTGGTGCACGTTCATTTGCCAGACTAAAATTAATAAAAAAATTGAGCATTGAATATGATGTCTTGCAGGAAATTGATTTTAATGATGTGATAGAAGGCTTCATCTCTCAAAACGCGTAAAAAGTATTGCTACCTTAAACTTCTTATGCAAATAATGTATTAAAGCTTTTATAATAATATATCATTGTTTTACTTTCTTAAAATAGAAATTAAAAATTATTCAAAAGTAAATTTTTTTCTTTGAAATCACTCAAAAAGGGCCCCCACATGAAGACAGACCCCCTAGAAACATAAAAACGCTCTGTTCATGTCTAAAAGAATTTTTTTCCTAGCACTGTGCCAACATCAAAATACAATTAAAACACGATAAAACCAACCCATAGTTTTTAATATTTCTATTGAATCTTTCTTATAGGAATCATGTATTGAATTTTGGCTTAGTATTTGAAACTGCTATGGCAGCTTTTCTTTGTTACACTCCAGGAATGGATAAAGGTCTTAGGATGTATCCTCTCAAGTAAGTCATTTTTAAACATTTTTTAACCATTAAAAAAGCAATAATTCTCTTACTTGATTGACGGAATTTAAAATGAAACCCAAGCAAAGATCCTTTTTAACTATACTGCAGTCATTTATTTAGCTAAATCCTTTAATTTCTAATGTATTGGTAGATTAAAGTACAGTAGGGAACCGATTATCCGGAACGATCGGGACCATCGCTATTCCGGATAACTGATTTTTCCGGTTTTCTGAATCGCTACAAAAAGTCGTTTTTTTAATTGTTAAACCCAACTAAAAAAAAAACTTTTTAATATAATCTTAAAAAGAAGAAAAAACGATGAAGTAATACACTAATGATTATTTCCAAAATGATTGTAAGGTAAAAATCTTTCAAAAAAGAAAGAAAATTTCTAAAATCTTATGAGGAAAAAAAAAAATTTTTTTTTAAAAAATGGCGGGAAAATTCATTGAATTTCGTTCCGGTTTTTTGGTTTTCCGGTTTTCAGATTTCCGGATAACGGGTTCTGTACTGTACTAGGTAACAATCTTATAGAGGAAGAAGGTTCCAAGTAGATTTTGCAACTAATGCAGGGCTCAAAGTTGTCCTTAATTTTCTTTTTTTATAAAAGTGTCCTTAAATGTCTTTAATTATTAAGTATTTTAATTAATACTCCAAAATTCCAAGTTTTTGTTGAAGTTAACAGAAAGAATAAATATTAATTATCTAAAAGAATTAAAGAAATTTTAAATTCAAAAATTATGCTATATGCCATGAAACAAAGTAAATAACAAAATGAACGACTGTCATAGTGCATCAAGTACGATATTTGTCTACTTCCAGTGTTAAGAGACAATTACCCTTGATTTGATGGCTGAAAAACATTCAATGTGCGAAAAGCATTCAATGTCCTATCTCTCTACTCCCTCCTCATCATTACATCATAATCAACTCTTTTTTACACGAAAATCCTCGTATTTTTTTACTACTTAACAATTTTCTATATTTAATCTATTTTCTCCTCTTTCTTTGTAGATAATAAGCCATGAAAGGAATTTATGTGTAACTTTAAAAAAAAAAAAAAAAAAAAAAACTTAGTTTTTTTAAAAAATTTCCTAGTTTTACTTAATTGCGGGAACTACTAAATCTATTACCAATTGTTATAAATACAAATCCTTTTTGGTATTGTACAAATTTCTCCCATTAGAGAATCAGCATCTTTAAATTGTCCTTGCAATTTGGAGGCAATTTTGTCCTTAATTTTTATATTTTGAACTTCCATCCTTGTTAACCTAACAAAGTCTTTTAGCAAGCAAATTAAAACTCCAAGAGTGTGAACTGTTAGGATTAACATAGCTTTACATTTCATAGCTGCAAACTCTACTGGATTTTGCCAGTTTTTTTCTGGTCTGGTTTAATAAAAATTCTCCTGTTTTTTTTTTTTATATATATATATTTTAAAAAACTCCTTTAAATTGAGTAAGTTTTCTAAAAAAGTCCTAATTTGAATATAATTTTTACTTGGATTATTGATTGCTTGAATATTTCACTAAGTATTTTACTAATACGTAATGAAGCGAGACACATTTATAGAAATCAGTTTATTTTTGCTCTAAAAATGTTCAGTTCACTTTTTTTAGAACTTCCTTTTTCAATTAATTGAAATATCTTTTAACTATCTTTGATAAATTAAATACTATTCAAAATTATGAGTAACCATAATGCATAACATTTCAAGCTTATTTAATGTCAATCATAACTGGAAAATATCGCATTTTTTTCTATTTTGATGACTATAAAAATTCCTAATGTGTAAAATATTTAGTATATCATGCTACAATTATCATGAAATTTATATTATTTCCTGAAATCTGCTGGATTTTTTCCTATCCATGTTGGCAGCTATAGATTTTGTTTTCGTAGTATAGTAATATTTAGATAAGTATTACTAATAATGAAGCGAGCCTCATTTATAGAAATCGGTAAAAAAAAAAAAAAAATTTCTAAAATTTTCAGTTTACTTTTTTTTAGAACTCCCTTTTTCAATTAATTAAAAAATCTTTCAACTATCTTTGATGAATTGTTGTTGTTGTTCATTTACGTCGCACTAGAGCTACACAATGGGCTATTGGCGACGGACTGAGAAACATCCCTGCGGATGATCCGAAGACATGCCATCACAATTTTGATCCTCTGCAGAGGGGATGGTACCCCTGCTTCGGTAGCCCGACGACCTGCGCGCGTAGTCGAGCACTTTACGGTAGAACAGTTTAACGAGGACCAATACCGCACACCCTCGGTCCCTAAGCACACTGATCCAAGTGGACACCCACCCGCACACTGACCGCAGCCAGTGATGCTTGACTTCGGTGATCTGCTGGGAACCGTGTCTTAACGATCAGTCCACTGCGGGACTCTTTGATGAATTAAATGCCTATTACTATTCAAAATTATGGGTAAATATAAAGCATAACATTTGAAGATCATTTAATATCAATCATAACTGAAAAATATCAAAGTTTTACTATTTTGATGACTATAAAATTCCCTATGTGTAAATTATTTAGTATATAACGCTAGAATTATCATGGAATTTATATTATTTCCTAAAATCTGCTGGATTTTTTTCCTATCCATGTTAGCAGCTATGGATTTTGTTTCATACTTATTTGTTCCCATTTGTTTTAGATTCAATTGGTGGTTACCAGCATTGCCCTTCTCCCTTCTCATATTTGTGTATGATGAAGTGCGAAGATATATATTGCGCAGGAACCCTGGCGGATGGGTAGAGAGAGAGACTTACTATTGACCTGCTTATTACTGTGTTAAGGACATTATGACAGATTTCTCATTTGAATTGAAGCTCCTGCCAAGATACGGGTGCAAAAGCTTCCACATAAAAGTACTATGCGAGAAATCTGAAAAAAGGGATGATAAGAAAGTTTTTTTTTAGTTTTTTTTTTTTTTTAAATTTTTATTTTGTGACATCCAATTGGTGTATCTCGAAAGCTCTTCAGAAAATCGTAAATGTACCTTAACTATTTTGAATAGTAGGAACAAGTAAATTAGAAGAGGAAGAAAAAAAATTAATTGATATTTGTAACCATTTTACTTTTAAATCTGCATTCTTTATTTAATTTTTTTATATATCTATATATATATATTTAAAAAATGCTTTATTATTGGATTTTATAATGTTGCCAAATTATACTGTAGAGCTGAGTGCATTTTTTGTTATTATTTTAATTTTATAGTGTTTATTTTATTCTTAAATAGGTGAAACTTTTTAAACATTATCATTTTTAACATTTTACTATGGTTATTGTTATGTAGCTAAAATTATCATCTGTGCTCTAGCAACTATCTAAATTTAGCTTTTATGTGAACTTGTGTAGTTTCAATTTTTGCCATTTGCAAAAGAATGACTTTACAATTATACAATTTTCAAATTTATTCTACTCTAATTGAAATTTCGATCTTTTTACAAACATCTATTTACATCATCTTATCTATAAATGGCTCAAATACTTTGCTTCCTCTAAAAAGTAACGTTTTGAAGAATTTCAAATAAAGAACAAATTATTGCACAATTATTTGCAAAAGAAAACAAAATTTACATTATATTTCTAAGATCTTTATACACTTAGTAGACATAAATGAGTAAAACTCTCACTTTCACAATATTTTTTACGAATATATATATATAATGCATTGAAACAAAATTCTAACTGCACAGTCGACTCAAAAAGCTGACAACCGCAGGTTGGTTTTTTATAGACTATTCTCTTTTGATCAATCTTTAAAAAAAGAAAAAATTTCTTCAATGTCGCTCAGTTTTTTTTTTCTTCCATTTTTTTACAGTAGTTTATTTGCTTTCATATAGAATTGGGTGGAATAAATTGTCACAATTAGATGTTTTTGCACTTAAATATTTACAGTTTTTAGAAAAGTTTTTTTCTTTGAATATGAAGCTTTACTATTTTGAAATTATAAGGAAAGAAGTATGATAGTTGCCTTAAACTTGTGTCATTACTTTAATGTTGTGTGAATCATGCCACTCATATATGCATATTCATATGTGTATATTTTAGGCAGTTCATATAAATCAGGCAGAGGAGAAATCTGAAAATATATTTAATCCAATCATTGGTGTGGTTTTTTTTTTGTGTTGTGTTTTGTATTCTTTTACTTAATCTCACTTAAGAATCTCTGAATGAAATTTGAAACATAAGTGCATTTATTTCTTTTTCACCAGATTTCTTTCTTTTTTTAAAAAAGAAAAAGAAAATTGTGTTAATTGTTTCTTGTTATTTTATACAATTATCCCCTAAATGCCAAAGGTTTACTTTTCGATAAAACTGTTACGTAATTTTTTTTAGTATTTTTTACTAATTAAAGATAATGTAAGAAAAATAATTATCTTAGATGTTTTACTTTACTTATTACTCGTTTTGTGTTTAAAACAAAACCTTTGACATTATTGGACCAATTGGATGAATCAAAACCTGTTCACCCTGGGCCTTATTACCTAGCAGCTATAACAGGTTTAAATTCTGTTAAACTTTTGGCATTTAGCCTACTTGTGTCAGTGTTTCATCAAGAGTAGGAATCCATTCCATGACGAAATATTTCAGGAAGAAAGCTCTTTGCAATCACTGATTCCAGTTATGATGAAATGCAATGACTTTATCCTTCAGAGACAGTTCAAATTATATTTTTGTTATACTGTTATTGGCATAGAGTAAGTATATACATGTATGTAGAGTGGCTCTATAAAAAGTGACCCCAACAGACGTCATGTGACTTCAGATGCTCAGTTTTGCTTTGAATAATTTCCACTCTTTGTTTTCTGTAACTAAGAACTTTTTAAAAAATAAAAAATGTCTGTTTAAGATTAATAATTCTGTAGATCTATTAAACTCATTTTAAAAAAGATAGATTTTTAGAGGTATGTTTTAATTATTTACAACTTATCTATTGGTGTGAAATCAGGTAGTAAAAGTTATCACATAATTCTTATTACCTTGTGTGGAGCATTTGATTTGCAACTCCAGATATTCTTTGCTTTTAGTTCTGATTACAGGGAACCTTGAATCTAATGACTATGGATTTTATTGCTCACTACATACAGTCTATGTATTTTTATTTTGACTATAGAATTACAGATAGCTTAGACTTTCATTTTTATGTGCTTTAATTCTGTCCAAAAAATTATTGGCAACTTTTAAAAGCTGTGGAATAGTCCATTTCGTTGCATTGTGTAATTTTGACTACAAAAATAAGGACAACCTTGTATTATGTATTTTAATTTTGGCTGCAGTTTTGCAGACAGCCATCCGACTATAGAATTACAGATAGTTTTGACGCTATGTGTTTTTATTCTGATTACTAAATTATTGGCAGCTTTAAGAAACTGTGGAATTGTCCAATTTGTTTAACAGCCCTTTAGCTTTAATAAACTTTTTTTTTTTTTTTTTTTTACTAAATTTGTAAATGACTGCTTGTTTCTACTGACTTCTTGCAGTTAGGAATTAAACCCTTATTGATTGGGAAAATTAATTCATATACTTAGAAATAATCTTTTGGGTGTTTCTATAAAATCTAATCTTTATGCAATTTTGATGTAAGTGTATTTTAATGTTTGGAAATATTTAGCTGAATAAATATATGTGTTTAAGTTCTTTGTGCATTTCTATCAAAGTTTAAAATGAATTAAGTTTTATTTTTCCCACCATTTTATTATAATGTTAAAATAGTCATTGTATTCTTTTAAAACTCGCGTTTGTGTGTAGTCATTTGTTTACTTTCAACTGTACATTAGAATGAGTCAATATATTTAGTAAATGAAGACAATCGAGTCACATGACCACTCTCGTTAGTATTGGGGGCAATGGCTGATGACTCCTTCTGCGTTTACTATGCTTACTCTATGGTTATTGGTATGTTATTAGATAGGTTTTTTAATATGTTATAATTCAATTGCAATCTGATTTACTCTGAAAAACAAATTTCTTTGTTTGTTTCTCTTTTTATATATTGTTGATAATGTTTCAATTTTGTATATGTTTATCGATATCAATCCACCGGCTTCTGTTTCATAAAATTAAGTTTGTGGTTTTGATATTCATTTGTTTTTTTTTATTAATTGTAGCTTTATATAATTTAATAGTATTTGAATATTTAAGGAAAAATAAAGAAAGAAGATATTTTTTAAAGCATCTACTTTTATCTGAAATGTGTATTCTTTGCTCACAGATGTTTGAGGTTTAAAAGCCTTGTATTGTTTTTTCTTTGTTAAAAAAAATACTTTTAAAACAAGTTGCATTTCTGATGAATTTTAATAAAGTGTGTGCACTGAAAATGTAATGTTTTTTATTTTATTTTATTTTTCATTGTATTTCATGTTGAATTGGAAGGATGCATATAAATATATAGCAATAAAAAAAAAGACTGCTGCTGTAATTGGTAGAAATGAGAAATCACTATTGCTATAAAAATTAGTTATACGATGTGATTTATGATTAAGGCTTGATATTCCTTAAACATGTAAATTATTTACTCTAATCAATGAAAAATAAATACAGTTTCTATTTTTTCCCCTGTTCTTAATTTCTTATGAGAGACTCTCTTTGTAAAGGAATTGTATTTTGAATTGGTGTGTGTTTGTACAGATATAACAGGATGATTTTATTTCGATTTATAACGATCATCAAGCAGCGTGTCTAAGGCATATCAACAGTTTCTACACTCAGTATACTCTCACTATCTCAAAATTGAAGGGACACTGAAAACATTTTGACTTAGCGAGTTTTTGAGATAACATGTCCAGATCTCAATATGTTCTAAAAAGTAGAGTCATAAAACATAAGAATAACTATTGAATCTAGTTGACTATAAGTCTAAATATAATGATGATAATTTTATTTTTAAAAGTAAGAAAAGAACAATTATGCATTAAATAAAGAAGAATTGGTTTACAATGAACTTCTATTATGATTTTTCTGGAAATATTCCTTTTCTATTTCGAAAGAAATTCACCTTAGCAAGTTTTTGAGAAGAAACCCTTTGACATAGGAATTCAAATTAACATAAGGCAGATATATAGTGCCATGGGGAATTATTATTATTTATTTTTTTTTGACATAACAAGGTTTTTCGAGATATTGAGAGTATACTGTATTTTATTTTTTATTCTTACTAGAACCTCTTGGGAACAACCTATCTGAGACAGATTTCCTGTCTGTCTAAGATATATTTCCAGTTATTTCTGTGAATTTTATATTTGGCTATTACAATTATCAGAAAAGCTGAAAATAGGGGAAGTCCAAATTATTTTAAATCTGGTTTATTTATACTGATGGTGTTTTTTAAGGTTACGGGCGATTGCCTGCATTCCAGTAGCATTATAATAATACAACAAGCATGCAGTGTTGGCCTTTCAATTTCAAACTACCTCCCTATTTACAGTAGATTGTGTTTGTTTTTTTGAAGGGTTCGAAAAATAAGAAATACGCTGTAATCTCATCATTTATGTGTTCTTAAGGTTAAGAACCATTGCTTGGTATTCCTTGCACTGTTTTTAAGTGTAAGGGCAGTTGCATGGTATTTCCTTCTCTGAAAGTTTTAAATTGTGTGAAATTTGAATCACCTTCAGGCAAAGAAAAGAAGAAAAAAATTATTATTAATTAAAATTAATATAAGTGTGTGGCAAACTGGAAGTGCCAAAATACTTCTTTTAAAGGCATTTTGTTATTAGAAGGGTATTATTTTAAAATTGGGTATAATATGAAAAAAACACAACTACTTCGATTTAGTAGGAACAACATATGACGCAATGCTAAACGAATGGAATTTAGTTGTTGTTTATTTAGTTATTGTTATTAGTAGTTGTTGTTATTTGTTTTAGCTGTTGTTGTTTATTTAGTTGTATTTAGTTTCAATAACTTTTCTTTATAATGCAATAAAATCTGGCGAGCAGCTATTTAAACGATCGAACACTTCGTTTGTTTATTTGTGGCTTGAAGTTAGGCTCGCAGAAAATGCCGTTCATGGGTTAAATTTAGTAGGAACAACACAACCTGTGACGTAGGCTATATTATACCCAATTCAAATTTCCGAATTCTGAAATCAAAATAATATATATATATTATTTTAAATGCATCTTTTTTAAGTAAAGTGCTGCCATTCATACCTTACCTTTCCCCACATGCTGAAAATATGGATCAGTCCAATCGCTACGATGGCAGTTTGGAATTAAAGAATTAGTGCTGCACTCTTGTTGTTTGTAATAATGTAGTTGGGCAGACTTGGCCAGTTTTGCCAAGTAATTCTCATTCACGCTGGACTCTACTATATTAAGATTCATTGTAAACTTTTTATTTATAAAAACAATATTTGTTCTTGAAATTCATGCAGTTCATTAGTTTCTAAATCATTTAAGCTAAAACTATTGATTTATGCATAAAATAATTTCTAGGGTGCAAAATTTAAATGCTGATTTACACTAAATAAAAATGAAAACATAATAAATCGTATCTCCAGACATAAGTAACTGAGAAACTAATATTTATTTTGGACTGTTAAATCTTATTTTGCACCTAAAAAAACTGATAAACAGGAATCTCATGAATATTGCTACTACAGCTTTAATGCATAAAAAAGTGTTTTAAAGCTGCTTTGATTTCATAATATTTTAAATTAACTTAAAGTTTTTCTGGGACAGTTATTTACACAAAATACAGGCAAAAAAAAATAATCGTTCTCTAACAATCATGGCCATTGGGGTTAATTTTAGAAAGAAAAAATTTTCTGCTATTGGGCCCTCCACAAAATATTTTACCTTATAAGCGACGAATTCGTTATATATATATATATTTTTATATAATTTTCTATCAATACTTCTCGAAATCATAACGATATTTTCTTAAAAACATAAATAAGATGAAGCTTTCATCCGACTACTACTTTTATTTTTACTAAATATTAATTTTATATTTTTAGATAAACATGAGCTAAATTTTGTTTTAATTTGCAAAAATATTTTAAAATTCTAGCATATTTGCTAGATAAGCAAAATTTAAATTAAAAGATTCAACCTGGGTTAAAAGTTTATAAACGTTATGTAACTGGGTATTTTTTCTTTGCTTTAAAGTTCATAAATGTTATGTAACTAGGTATTTTTTCCTTGCTTTAAAGTTCATTTTAAAATATCAAAAGCCTTTCTGACATCCTTTGAAAAGAGATTAATCTTATTGAATAAGTGATGATTATGGACATTAAAAAAAATTTATAGGCAATCTATAACTTTATTCATGAACAGTTTTATAATTTTTATTTTCACCATACAATTTCCCTAAGAAGTGTGACCCATGCCTGTAATTTTGTTCCCAGGGAGAGCTGCGTAAATAGCCCCCAAAAATGAAGAAATTCAAACCGCATAATGACCAACTTTTAATTTTTTTTTTCACCACGCTTATTTCGGACATAATCCTAAACTTAGCATTTTTGCGGCAATAAATAAAAATCCAATTTTTATATTGTATTCGTTTGACCACAAATGACCACCTTTTAGTTTTTTTCTTATTACCCTTATTTTAGTTGTGACCAAAAAAATAAGGTTTGGGGGAAGCGTGAAGTTAACCCCCGAAAATCAGGAAAGTTCAAAATTTCGACTGAATTTGTTTGACCACTTTTTAGTTTTTTTTACCACTTTTACTTTAGCCGTAATCTTAAGAATAAAGCTTGGAGGAAGCTTTATGTTGGCCCCCGAAAATGAGGAAACTCAAATATACAAACTGCATTCGTTTGACCATAAATGATCATCTTTTAATTTTTTCGACCGCTTTTATTTCGGACATAATCTTTAAAATTATCACATTTTTACGCCATATAAAGAAAATTTCAATTTTTATGGTGTATTCGTTTGACAACCTTTTAGTTTTTTTCCAACCTTATTTTAGCCGTAATCCATAAAAATAAGGCTTGAGGAAGCGGAAAGATAGCCCCCGAAAATCTGAAAAATAAAAATAAATTTCAACTACCTTTGATCGACCACCTCTTAGTTTGTTTGTTTTTTTTACCATCCTTATTTTAGCCGTAATCATGAAATTGAATAATATTTTTGAAATTAAATTGTAAACATTAAAATATTTGTCTTTTCTTAGAATTAAATTTCAATGGATCTACGAGACTTCAAGTTGTTACCGCGGTTCCGCTTGTACATATTCTGAGCCTGGATTCAATTGGAAGGATTCTTGCACTCTCATGTGCAACTGCTGAATTTTGCAGGAAATTGGCGATCGAAATGGGCTGCAGGTGGCGTAGAGCAGAACTCTTTTCCTATGGCAACACTTCACATGCTTTCCCCATTAGCGTGTGGAAAGTCATAGAGGAAGGAAGTACGTTAGTTTCTCTCTTGATTTTCATATAAATTAAAATCTTTTAAGTTGGAAAACTATATGGAACTGAAAACTACATTAAACATAGTTCTAAAGAAAAGTATCAAGGAAATTTTTAAAAATATTTTTATTAAGTAAAAAGGAAAAATATTAAGAAAAGGGAAAATATCGTAGTACATTATTCCTATATAACTGAAAAGAGGAGGAGAGGGAAGGGAGAAGGGCTAAAGGCATGAAACCGGTCTCTCCCCAGATGGCGTATTCGAGTGTTGCGATCGCGAATTCTTAATCTCAGGCTTCATTTTCCGCCCTCTGAAATAGAACCGAATAAAACTAAATTTTTTTTTTCATTTGTTACTTTATATTATCGTATTTCTACTTGTAAATCTTTCAGTGCCCTTAGTCCCGCAGTGGACTGATCGTTAAGACACGGTTCCCAGCAAATCACCGAAGTCAAGCATCACTGGCTGCGGTCAGTGTGCGGGTGGGTGACCCACTTGGATCAGTCTGCGTAGGGACCGAGGGTGTGCGGTATTGGTCCTCGTTAAACTGTGCTACCGTAAAGTGCTCGACTTCGCTTGCAGGTCGTTGGGCTACCGAAGCGGGGGTGCCATCCCCTCCGCAGAGGATCAAAATTGTGATGGCATGTCTTCGGATCATCCTCAGGGATGTTTCCCAGACCGTCGCCAATAGCCCATTGTGCAGCTCTAGTGCGACAAAGTGCCCTTAATTTGTTCTATGTAAAAACTTAATAAAATTTAGAGGCAAGATTTTGAAAACGTATGACAGGACCGGCTTTCACTATTTTAAATGCAGAAAAATATCTTATGTTATTTAGATTTGTCATTCCAAAAAAATTTAATTTATCATCTGCAGAGTAACAAAACTGTGGTGTCATGTCTTCAGATTATTCACGGGGATGCTTCCCAGATCGTCACCAGTAACTCATTGCGCAGCTCTAAAACTGCATTAATAAAGAACTGCGACTACTAGTTAAAACATCGAAATTGTGTGATCATTTTATTTTTCGAACTCTTAACAAGTTCTTCGCCTATGCGAATTCATGTATGCCAGATTAGGAAATATGTGAACCTTATTGGTGAAAATACTACTAAAAACTCACCAATCATGTTTTCGCTCGCATCTCCTAATTCACATACGCGAGGCTTTCACATCCAGTGTGAATGTCCCATAAGCAAGAAAACAAAGGTGGGAAAATCTTACAGATTTTCGCACCTTTGATCGCCATCGGGAGAAAATGAGAGCGTGATTGGTGAGTTCGTTGAGAGAAAATATATTTTACCAATCAATCCTGGAGGGGAAAATATATGTAGTGAGAATGACCCTTGTAATCGTTATATACCTTTACCTTAAATTCATGGCAGCCAAAGCAAATAACTGCAACTGTACGATTTAAAAATTATAAACAAACAAATCTGTAAACAAACTTCTTAGATTTATCATCGACTTAGGCAAAGAAAGAATTACCAAATTTTTATAATTTCATCTAAAAATTCCTCCAGACAAACATATTTTTATAAAATTTGCTAAATCAGGAATTCTAAATTTATTAAGAGATTATACACCTTTCATTATCTAGGATAAGTTTTAGAATAAGAAATGAAGACATATTTTTTCCTATTACAGTTAAAAAAGAAAAACAATAATGCCTACTTTGTGTACTTCCTTGAACCTTTACAAGTAACAAAAAAGTATCTAAAATAAATGTACTTTTATGTTTTGAGCAGAAAAGCAATTTTAATATTCATAACTTTTAAAGCCTTATTTAAATTATGCATAATATCAGAAATCAACTTAAAATATTATCTTGTTCATTCTGAAGATCTACTTTATTCATGCACACTGTATCTATAACACAATATATACATGGAAAGTAGTAAACACTCTCTTGTTCATACTACTGAAAAACTTCTTTCATGCTCTATGTGTGATAAAACATTGGCAGGAAAAGCTAGCTTATAGAGGCACTGTCGAGTAGATACTGGATTGAAGCCATTTACGTGTAGTATGAATGATAAAACATTAACCCATACAGCTACTTTAAATAAACATACTGTTACTGACAGTGGAAAAAAAACATTCACGTGTAGTGTGTGTGACAAAGCATTCACTGATAAAGCCACTTTAAATAGACACAATGTTATTCATAGTGGGAAAAAACCATTCAGGTGTAGTGTATGTGACAAAACATTTACACTGAAATTCAATTTAAATAGACACTCTCTTACTCATACAGGAAAAAAGTCTTTCACATGTAGTGTGTGCGACAAAACATTTGCTCATAAAGTCAGTTTAAATAAGCACTTTTTAACTCATACTATAGAAAAGCCTTATTCATGCAGTGTTTGTAATAAAGCATTCACACAGATGGACCATTTAAATAAACATTCACTTGTTCATGGGGAGAAATCTTATTCATGTAGTGTTTGTGATAAAAAATTCACACGGAAGTACAATTTAATTGTACACTGTGCTACTCATACTGGAGAAAAGCTATTCTCATGTAATGTATGCAATAAAACATTCACCCAAAAATGTAGTCTGGTTCGCCACTATCTTGTTCATACTGGAGAGAAACCTTATTCATGCAGTGTATGTGATAAAACCTTTGTGAATAGAACCAGTTTAAAAAATCACTCTCTTGTTCATACTGGAGAGAAGCCTTATTCATGTAGTGTATGTGATAAAACATACTCACATAAATTTAGTCTAAATAAACACTCTCTTGTTCATACTGGAGAGAAGCCTTATTCGTGCAATGTTTGTGATAAAATATTCACACAGAAAGCTGATTTAACTGCACACTCTGCTATTCATAGTGGAGAGCAGTTTTCATGTAGCATATGTGATAAAACATTTGCACATGAAGTCGGTTTAAGTAGGCACTACCTGGTTCATACTAGAGACAAATCATATTCATGTAGTGTATGTAATAAAACATACATATATGAGACTGATTTAAATAAACACTTTCTTGTCCATACTGGAGAGAAGCCTTATTCATGCAATGTGTGTAATAAGCTATTCACACAGAAAGGTAGTCTTAAAAGACACTACCTAGTTCATAATGGAGTGAAGCGTTATTCATGTAGTGTATGTAGTAAAACATTTGCACAAAAATCTGGTTTAAATACGCACTGCCTTATTCACAGTGGAGAGAAGCCTTATTTATGCAATATTTGTGGTAAAACATTCTCACGGAAATACAATTTCAATGAACACTCCGCTCTTCATGCTGACAGGAAGCTACTCTCATGCAGTGTGTGTAATAAAACATTCAGATGGAAAGCTAGTTTATATAAACACTCTCTTGTTCATACTAGAGAAAAAACTGATTTAAATTAAATCTTTATATTTTTTTCATAGTTGATAGAGCCTTATTCAATGCAGTTTGTAAATAAACATTCACACTTAAAAATCAGTTTATTTCCTGTAGATTGAGTGTGTGATAAATGTTTCAAAAATAAATATTATTAGGATTTAAAACTGTTAAAAAAAAGAACTTTGATGAAGCCATGTGAAGTAATTAGAAATAGACTAAATTTATAATTTTTTTTTATTATTATTAAAGAGAAGAAAAAAAATTTCCTTTAATTAGGGTTTATACCTTTCAGGAAAAACTCTGGAATTTCAAATTACCAAATATTCCAATATATAAGTCAACTTAAAAAGCCCAAAAACTTTTATGAAAATCAGGTGGTTGACTTTTACATCAGTGACAATTGTTGATCGTGAAATATTGATGCATTATAAACAATGAGATGGGTGTGAATAACTCTGTATAAAATTACCTGTTTAAAAAACTATTAATTTGTTATTTATAATAGATTTTCAAATTTATCTCACGATATTCTCGTTATGTTTTAAGATTTGTTTAAAAACATTACTTTAAATGAGATTCAGAAAAGAAATTAAGGATAAGAAAAGTTATAAAATATTCAAGAATATTTTCACATCGTTTAAGAAAATTTTACAATAATAATAATAATGGCAAGATAAACCTAGTTAATTGTTCACCTCACAGCATTCATAAATGTGTCTTTATTTGAGGTGGCCGAATTTCGATAAAATGAAAAACTTTCTGCAAACACAAAATCTCAATTAAAAACCTTCTGCATGCCTAATTGATTCTTGTAACTAGTTTCACCCTTTTTGTCGCAACCTAATTTTAACGAAATCTTTTTTTAAAAATTGTTTTAATTTTTATAAAACTCTACATTGGTTGTCACACTTAACAGCGCATTTTTCTTTAAATTTAGCATTTTTTTGAAGATGAAAAATTAGTTACAGACCTACCAAATGACTTTGTTATTGTATCCTATTTTTCTAAGATTGACTACAGGGTTAGAATATAGAAATTTTGACCATTTATTTATGTATACATACTTACTCTTCACTCAAGTTTCACTCTTTCCCCGATCATAGATTTACCAAGTGGTAGTAAAACAATTACTAAAATGAATGATGAATTTAAGGGATTTTAAACTGAATTATTTTTTTACAACAATGTTTAACTGAAAATTAATGTATTTTTCTTCAAGTAATATTTGAATTTCAGATTATTTTCTTCCTTACTTCAACATTAGTTTTTTCAGCTTATCTACTTTTAATAGTCAAATATATTCTTGGTATAATTTGTGGGAATTTTCCACTGACTTTAGAAATGAAATAATTTAGTTTTTCATAGACTGTAACATCAAAAATATTTAACTTCTACTCTTCTCTAACACTGTCAATAAGCTCATTTAAAAAGTTTTAATAATCATGAATAATTCAGACAAATTTCAAATACACTTTTTGAACTACCGTTCAGTTTAATTCCAGGTTGAAATAAGTTCTAAGTCTTTAAAAAATGGTCAAAAGGAAGCAAATTTGATTTTAATAAGTGCAGAAATATGCATAATTTTTTTTTTTTTTTATCAGTGTACTGATTTCAATTGGCATAATGAAGGCTTTTTCTAGTTGTGGCCTTAAACTTTAATGTCCTTTAAATTTTTGGCTTCCTTGGCAGCAAAAATATGTCCTGCACGAATTGCAGAATAACATGCCGTATAAACTTAATAATTTCACTGGTCAGCAGAAAGAACTTCTGCCATTCACTTTGAAAATGTTTCACAATGCTTGCGAGTATAAGCCAATGATAGCTATAAAGCACAACTTTGATGGCTCTTCTATTTACGCAAATATGTTTCTATCTCCTTGAAGCATTGCCCTGCTTCCACAGCAACTTTATATAAACTGGGATTTAATCAGCATTTTACGTAGAACTTCAATCTTTTTAGAAACACCAGCCAAATTTTAGGCAATTAAGAGTTTGATTTTTATGCAATTAAGAGTTCTTTTAATTTTTTATGAACTTTAATTGAAATCTTTGTATCTTTTATTAATTTACTACTGAAACAATTTTATGTATCTTTTTCCTAGCCCTTCGACACAAAATTTGTGACAAAATAAAAGAAAAAATATATTTAGCATTTTAATAATTTATGGTTAGGAAATACAGCATGAAGCATTTGTGTCTTTTTCTGTGTTAAAACCAAAATTTTCTGAACAAATTTTTTTCAAATTTGCAGTTATTGAGATCAAAGAGAAATAATTATTCAATGGAGAAAAAAAACATTTTTTTTTTCAATCTACATTTTTTGGATTTTATATTTTAGTACTAATGTAATTATGATAATCTAATAGATTTTTTTAGTAACTATCCAACTGTTTTTTTATAATATCGCAATAAAGTATTGCTTATAATTAGAGCGTAAGAAAAAACATAAAGGGAACACAGGTGTCCCATCAAGGGGTTAAAGTGACTAAATAAAGCAACACTGGTGGAAAAAAAAAACATGTATGCATCTTTATAATTAGATTTTTATTATAATTAAAAATACTATTTACAAAATTCGAAGCAAACTTGAAGTTATGAAAATATTGCATTCAATTTACAATCAGCAATTCATAAATTTCATACATATTCTAGTTTGTAATACTGGAATCATTTTTCAATAAAATCACTGAATAAAACTTTTAAGTGCACTTTGATTATTAAAATACATTATCTAAGCTGAAAAATTCTTGATTTTTTACAGCCTTATACACAAAAATATACTGATACTGTAAAGTTGTGCAAATTGAGAAGTACATTTTGTTACATACAGTATACAAACCATAACAATATTTTGATTCTTAAAGAATATTAATTTTAATCAGAAATATACAAGTATATTATTTATATCAATTTTAAAAAAAGCATTTAGTAGTGATTCTCACTACTAAGATTAAATAGGACAACCTTTTTAAACTTGGCTTAATTCAGCCGAGATCTGCATTAACCCTAGATTCATAAACATGCTAATAAATAAAATAATAAATTACTGAATTATCTACTAAAGTACTTTAAAGTTCACCTTTCTATCTCCTTCACATTTAAAGTTACATTAGTTGTTCATGTATTTTGTGACATAAATGTTTATGAATCTAAGGTTAATGTAGTTACAATATGCATTAACAGTAATAACAAATACAAATAAATATCACAGATGTTATATTTATAGAATAAATGAACACATCTTGTATATTTAAAAATGTGCCTATTTTAAGTCTACAACATTTTATTATTAATTTAAAATGAAATAATTACAAAAAAAGTATACATATTAATTAAAACTTAATATATAAAATAAAAATTTATAAAATTATAATAGTTAAAATAATAATAATAGAGAATTAACCCTTTTAGAGTTAGTTCTTTCTTCTTTTAAAAAAAGCTTTTATGGTATTCTCCTGATAACAAATGACGGGTTTTCTCAATGTTATTTGATATGAAAGTAGTGCATAACCTAGAAAATTTAGTACAACTTTCCTCTGAGTCATAATATTTGGAGGGTTAATGACATTTAAAAATAAACAATTGAATCAGTCATTTAATTTTTTGAATTCTATTTTACTACTGTACTTAAAATATGTATAAAAATAATTATTTCGAATAGCACAAATAAAAATTTTATTTGGGTTATTATGTAACAAATTATTATATATACTAGCAAAATATAAATTGTTTGGAATTTTATAAATTTCTTTACATTAGACAGTACCTTTTTTTATTTTAATTTATTAGTATATGGTGAATATAATTTTGTCTTCCACCATAACAACCATAGGTAAAAACTAGGAAATATTGCTACAGGCCAGTGGCAAGCTGTAACATTTTTAATAGAAGCCATTTTTTCAAAATTGAATGATTTTAATTATCTAAAGCCTTTCTTTCGAAGCATATCTCAAAACATGGCAAGATTTTTTTTTTTAATTAAGAAACATTTAAGAAATAAAATAATTTCAAGAATAATATAAAATTTTATTAATATTTCCATATTTATTTAAAGAAAATCATAAAATTCACAATAGGGTACATTTTTGATGAAAAAGTGGTGACTGGTAAGCTATTTTTTAATCACTTTATATGTTATAATTAATGACTGGTGACGACCGTTAATTTTGTTCCATAATAACCCTGGAGAATTAAGAATAGTAATAGCTGAATGGGTATTCTGAATAATATAATACTCAGCTGTTTTATTAAAATGGATGCATCTTATACTGTTGGGTATAATACAAAATACCCAGCTAAAATCATAAAAATTGTGAACATTCAATAATATTTTCTGTCTAAAGTAATCTCTAATAATTTTAAATAACTTTGACTAGTTTTTTTTAAAACAGAAATAAGCATATACATGATCTAATAAATATACATATATTGCATTCTTTTAATAAATTGTATCACAGATTTTTAAAAATGTATGCATACGTTCATATAGGAATATTTATTAAATTGCATCACAGATTTTTAATTAAAAAAATAATAAAATTTAAAGCGCTTAGTAGTTTTTCATGAAGAATAATTTCTTTCAATTCTCTTGGAATAATTTATTTAATAATTAAATATCATCTTATATGGTAACATACTACTTTGAAAAGCTCTTGGTTAAAAGCATTATTTAGGTTAAAGCACATGTTAAGTAACAAAAATTCACATTTAAAAACTATGAGGAAATGACTAGCAGCTGCTGAAAATTTGATCCAAAAAAAAAAAAAAACGTGGAATCATTATGTCAAAAAGTGAATAATGCTGAGAATGATTGTAACTGCAGTGAAATTCAACCCGTTTAAAAGAGATAACTCAAAGACACATTCTGAACTCCGCTTATTGTAAATCTGTATATATCTATATAAAAAAAGCAATCACTATTCACGTTTTGACAGAAGAAAAAAAAGTCGCTGGTAAGATAGTCTATGGTAAAATATATCTTGTTAACAAGATTTTGCAAAAGTTACAATATTTACATTTTAGAATAGTCAAACAAGAAAATTTCTTTGGAATGTAAATTTTTGAGTCGAGGAAGTCCGTCAATCAATCGTCATGACATTCTATGAATTATCTAAAACCCATGCGCTTGTTTTAATAATAGGAAATTACAATGACATATCTGCTAACATGAAAAGGAAAAAAATCCAGTAGATTTTATAAAACAATATGAATTTATGATAATTGTTTCATAATGTACTAAATGTTTCTCAAATAAGAGATTTTTATCGTTATCAAAATAGAAAAACTGCAATATTTTCCAGCTATGAATGACATTAAATGAACTTGAAATGTTATGTTTTATGCTTACTTATAATTTTGAATAATAATATGCATTTGATTAAACAAAGATGAAAATTTTTTTAATTAATTTAAAAAAGAAATTATGAATAAAAATAATTTGAACATTTTAAAACAACAAAAAAAAGTTTTGAGCTGATTTTTATAAATGAGGCTCACTTTATTATATATTACTAGTACTACTTATTTAATTATTCAAGCAAGCAATAATCTGCCCAATTATTCTATTTCAAAAGGGATTTTTTTAATTAACTTACTCCCGTTTAGGGAATGTACAAAAACCAGAATTTTTATTAAACCAGTAGACCAGGAAAAATCAAGTAGAGTTGGCAGCTATACAATCAGTCAGTTTATTTAATATTAACATGACATTTAAAGACAAACACATTTTCAGTCAATTATAGTAGATCTTCTCTAGATATTTATTTATAAAAATATATATGTAATCTCTTCATTAATTTTGACTAGTTTTTTTTTCATAAATAAATAAGTACATAATTTAAAAACACATAAATAATAATTTAATAACACATTATGTACATAATTTAATAACATTTTAAAGTAGACGAAAAATTTAAATTGAAGCATATTTAAGAATATATATTTATGATTATACGAAAGAGATTAATAATTTTCTTTCCCATAAATTGAAGGTTCTTTAAGCATGATTTTTAAAAGTGTAAATTGATTAACATCATTTAGTATATAAAATATGAACCTCTTGTCTTTTAAGTAGGAAGGCTATTTTGTTCTTATTTTTGTAATTCAGTTATTGGTATTAAGCAAATGTAGCCCAATTCAGATATAATTACAACACTATCAATGTAACTAATTGAAGTGAGAATCAAACAAATTCGTAACTTTTAGTGCTACTAAAAGTATTGCCTCCAGATATTTGTAATATGGCAAAGTGCTTTGCTTTTTACAAAAAATTTCATTTGTCAAAGATTAGTTTTTGGTTCTTTATTTACATAATTTGATAAAAAGTTAAAATGTAGTCAAAAGAATTGTTTAAAAATAACAATTTTATTTTAATAGTAAAGTCATATTTCGGTTTAATCAAGAAAGATAAAAAACTTTTTCTTAATATTTTTCTGTAATACATGTCGATTACAGTGCAGAGATGCTGACTGCTCAGGACACGCCAAAATAATTAAAAGAAACAGTAAATAACTACAAACTAAATTTTGAAAATATGTGACTATTTTTGCTTGTTTTTTTAAAAGGTATAGCATGACATAACTACTATAAAGTGGTGAATTATATAAGCCTACAAGTTATTTAGAAATGGTGGATAAAAATCTACTAAATTGAATTTATTAAACCACAAATCACAATTGATTAACTACCACTTTAAAATATTTGCTGTCTGGAGCAAGTTGGCATCTCTGGCACAGCTCTTTTTTTTAAATAATTACATAGTTATAAAATAATAGGTAAGCAGAAGGATATGAATAAATTAATGTATAATACATTATGTTTCCTTACAAATTAATAATAAAATACTCTTACTAAATTGTGTAGTAAGGAAGTCATAGGGAAACTTAAAAATAATAATAATAAGTTACTGGAATTAGGTAGAACATTATAAAAGTAAAAATTACAAAAAATATTTTATAAAAGGAATACATTAGGTCCATAAATATATAATAATAAACTAAAATAGTCATTTGAAAAGGCAGTCAATGCAAAAATTGGACAACATGAAAATAATTTCAAAGACTTTCATACAAGATAAATTCTAAAGAAACTGAAATTCTTATTTTATTAAAAAGAACTTAATTGAATCAGTTTTTAATGGTATTTTCATATGTTCTTATTTGTTTTACTCAAAGTGGGAGTTATCTTTACATAGGTCGTATAAGCATTAATGTCTTACGTCCCAAAATTGAAACATTTTGATTTTTATAGAGTATAAATATTTTTTTAAAGTTTAAATTTTTTTAAAAAATATTTTTGCTTTCATTTAACAGCATTTCATATAATCAAGCAGAAAACAAAGTTGAAAAAAAAATACAGGCAATAATGAGTTAATATCAATGTCCATTTTCATGTCTTGATTGAAAAATCCAGCTTACAGCTTTTACAAAATTATTATTCTAGAAATGAAAAAAGATAATTCATTAAAAATCATATGATTACTTTACATTTAATATAAAAATTTAAAAAGAACTATTACAATCCACAGTTTCTATATTAAAAAAATATTGGAATAGTTAAATCTAACAAAGAAGAAATGAATGCATAGATTTAGTTAGACATTACATAAAGCAGTTAGGTATGTAGTAGTCTATCTATATCAAGTGTTTTATAAACCTATTGCTGTGGCCAGAAAAACTAAATTTTTTTATAGTTAACTACGACTACTTAAGCACAAGAATAGTTAATAACAGATACCACTATTTTTTTTGTTAGTTAATATAGTGATTACATACTGGCTTAAAAATATAATCACAACTAAACAACTTTTAAGAGACAAATTTTACTGGATTTAATCATGTTCAAATTTTAAGAAATTGAACACTGAAAAAGAAAATATTTCTGAGAAAATGGTTTATAATATCAAATTGGCTTATATAAATATGAATTAAATAAGAAATATTATGTTTATAAGAGCCAATTTATTATTCTATACATTTAAACTAGTTTTTGTGTGCATGTTTTTGTTTTCTAACTATTTGATTAGGCTTTCTAGTTAGCTAGTGAATAAGCTTCATCTGAAAAATAATAGCATTTTGGCCACCTAAAAAAAATTTGAGTGCCATAAAAATTTTGAGAATAGCTGCTGCAACTGAAAATGCATAAGTTTGTGGAGGGGATTATCATCACATAATGCTTCTTTTGTATTAGTTAAGATTGGTTTTAACCTAATATAAATATATATATATATATACAGATAGAGAGAGGGAAAATATTCCACTTCTCTAATAGTTTTTAATAAAAACTAAATTTTGTAGAAATTGCAAAAGTTTTTTTTCTCCCCTACTTAAAACGTCGACACAACAGATACATTCCTTTGCAATTGAACCACATGCATCTCTCTTTCTTTTATTTTTCTACAATTTTATATTCCCTTTATTAAATTGGATTAGCAATTTATTTAAATCTTTATTCAATATTAGTTCCAAAACCATTAAAACAAAAGCGGTCAAATGTGAATAAAAGTACAAAGAAGAAATGATTTCAAATGTGATGATACTGTAACATCATGGAAAAAAAATGTTGCTTATTTTAAATGATAATAAAATATTTCCTCACATCTAATGTGTCTGTAATTTTCTCATGCAAATTATTTGAAATATACCAAACATTCAAAAATCAATGATCCTTTTTCGGCCATCATTGATTATGTGTATAAAAATAAAGTTTTCTTTTTTTTACGAAACTGTTCTCCGAGATCTAAAATGTTTTTACTTTTTTCTTGTTTTTCTACTTAAAATAAAATAAAGGTCAGGATTATTTTCCCTTGAAAAAAAAATCCTATATATTATCTCTGAATTTAATGCTTAAATGCTAATTTTTACCTACCTTCTCACTTAATTCTTTTTTTTTTTTTGTGCATTCAACTACTTTTATATTTTGTAAATAATGCTATATTAAATGTGTTGCATGCAAGAATAGCCTGGCTGATAAGGCTTTGGGCCCATGTCTGAAAGGTCGTGAGTTCCATCCTCATCGGCCAAAGACTCGCCATGTACAAAATGATGACTGGCGCAAGCTAAATCGTTCAGGGACAAAAGTCCTCTGAGTTTCCATGAAAAATCAATACCTCTGGGGGTACTGGATTGGAGATTAATCCTTCTCGGGTTCAATCTGAAATTACGATCTGAGGATGAATGAATGGGTCCACCCTGTAAAACGGGATGTGACATATGTATGTTGTCTTCAGATCATCCTCAGGGATATCTTCCTAACCGTCCCCAATAACCAATTGTGCAGCTCTAGAGCAACATAAATAAAAGTACCTTATCGTTAAATGTATTGTCTTCTAAGAATGATGAAAGAATTTAGATTTGACAATTAGAATAACAAATTAACATGTAAAAACCATATAAAACAATGTTTTTCTTATGAGAGATGATTAAATAAGAAAACTGGTTATGTACAATAAATGTAATTTTTGGCTACAAAAACATTAAAAATTGATCAGAATAAAAGTATTGATTAAAATAAATGTTAAAATTATATATTCTGTCCAATTCTTAACAATATATGTTACAACTCACTGTTGCTTCTAAAGCCATTGAAGCTTGATCCGAAGTAAAGCCCATCATAACTATTGCTTCGATTGCTTCGGCTGCTTTAGAATTATCTGCTAGTGGCTCATTAAAATCTAATAAATAAATAAAAATATATATATATATAAAAACAGAATAGTATACCTAATATTGCATTTATGAGTTTAGCAAGGTTAAAAAATTAACACTTTTTAGTTTTATATTCTAATAGTACTATAAAATTGTAAAAAATGTCAAATTAAAGAAGGGGAAGTAAAGTGAGCAGGCATGAAAATAATTTTGATTATAAAAGTTAAAACAATTAGCTTTTCATAAAATAATATTTATACATCATTGAAGCGTACTATAAATGCGGCAAAATTTGTACAAAAGAATATTTTTTAATAAAGCTTATTGCAAATATTTATAACTTTAACTTAACCATTACCAAAATGGTAATGTGATTGACATTCATCATGACTTTGAAGGGTTTTTTTTACCCTTCTTTTTTACTTAGCTTAAAAATAAGAGAATTACCTTCATTTATATGATCTAAATACCAATCCAGAGCTTCTTCAATTCCTTTATTCTGTGTTTCATGCAAAGCTCTTTTGCTTTCTTTCATAGAAATACCCATATCAGTCAACTGGAACACAAGACTTTCATACTTTTCTAAAAAATATTTAAAAAAAACTTAGAGGAAGGACAAACACAAAAACATTCCATAATTTAAATTACAATGTTTAGCAGTGAAAGAAACATGGCTTTCACTTTCGTGTGAACTTACATTAAATAGTTTTTGAAATTCTTCTGTGATAAGGTTCCATCAAATTATAAACTAATAACTTCAACTCAGCGTAAGATAATAATTTATCCCAATAAACAATTTTATTTTGCCTACAAATGGATTTTTTATTTATTCGCATGGATTTATAAATTTTAATACTCGGTTAATTAGTAAATAAAAAATAAAAATTAAATATTTTTTTAAAAATGTTTTGCTCATTTTAGTTTCTGAAGCTTAAACACTGCTGATTTGTCAAAAAGATTTTACCCTCCTGGTCACCAGGCAAAATTTAATATTTACACTCTCTTAACAGACCTGTATAATATACATGGAAAATTTGCTACCATAGCTAAAGTGACCACACGTCCCAATTTTGGCGGGACAGTCGCGATTTTTGGTGGACTATCCCGCCGATTTTTAAAAATGTCCCGCTTTTTAGAAAATATCTGCATTTCTTATTTTAAATGTACTGTAAAAATATATTACCTATTATGTATATTATTAAGTATTATGGTAAATATAAAGAAATAAAAAATACATTAAAAAAACACATAAAATGCATGCAGAGTAAACTAAATTAGGCAATGTACCGAGTTACTCGGTGGTGTTCGATCATTGTCGTTACGTATCGGCTTAATTCAGATAAATGCAGACAGTGCGGTTTGTTGTTTCCAATTTGACGTTCGGTTTGACTCATTATTTGATTGACGAAGGAAGTGGTAGAGCAATAGTCACCACAACGTAACGGTCAATAAGGTAAAATTTAATACTCTTTTTTAGCCTTTGTAGTAAATTTTTGTATTTATTTCTAGTATTTACGCACAGAATAAAAGATGAGTTAAAAAAGAGAACGCAAATTTAATGAAGAGCTAAGCAGAGAATTTCCATTTATTAAAAAACCAAAATAGACTATATGGTACGGTGTGATAAATGCAATGCTGAATTTTCTGTCTCACATGGCGGAAAAAACGATATTACTGAGAGGCACAAAAGATTTTTGAATAATGCCGCTTCCTCGTCTAAAATGGAACAGTTTTTTCGCAGTGTTAGCTTTGGCAACAAGGAAAAACAGCTAGCATTAGCGGAAGGGCTATTTGCTTTCCACATCATAAACCACAATCAAAGTTTCAGAACAATGGATAGTACGTCGCAAATGATCAAAACATTATACGACAAAAAATTTGCATGTGCAAAGACAAAAACGGAAGCAATTATTTATAATGTTTTTTCACCATATCCGTTTTCACAATTGCAGAAAGAATTAGAAAAAATGCGCATTTATATCCATATATTCTGATGCTTCCAACCACAAAGATTTAAAATTATTTCCCACAATTGTTACATTTTTCGATCCAGAAACAGGAATTAAAATTAGAATATTAGATTTTGTTTCATTGCCGGGTGAAACTTCACAAAAATTTTTTGATTCAATAAGTACTATTTTAAGAAATAATAATTTGAACAATAAAATTATTGCCTATTGTGCGGATAACACTAACGCAAATTTTGGTGGAAAAGCTAGAAGAGGAATCAATAACGTTTTTATGAAACTTAACGAACATTTGAACCAAAAAATTATTGGAGTAGGTTGTGCAGCTCATATTCTACATAAGGGGCCGTTCAAAAAGTACGTACATCCCGAAGGGGGGGGGAGGATTTGCTATTATGTACGGTTTTGTACGATGGGGTGGGGGGGAGGTATTATACAAAGTACGTACTTTATAAACATACACCAAATTTAAATTTGACTTTATCCTACACACTCCCTTAAGTAAATATTTAATTTTATTTAAAACATAATTATTTTAATTTTTATGAAAAAGGGGGGTAGACTAATAAAATATACGTACTCTAAGGGGGGGGGGGAGTAAGACCTTATGTACGGTAATGTACGAAGGGGGGGGAGGGGTTTAAAATTTCTCCATTTTTGTGTACATACTTTTTGAACGGCCCCTAATACTATTCAAACAGCATCTGACTTACTTCCAGTTGATGTTGAAAATATTATTGCAAAAATTTATTCGTATTTTTATATATATATATACTGTGCTTGTTGAAAGTTTGAAGGATTTTTGTGAAAGCGCAGAAATCGAATACAAAAGAACTCTTGGTTACAGCAAAACACGATGGCTAGCTCTTTTACTAGCTGTAGATAATATTTTAAAAATATACGAACCATTAAAATCATACTTTTTATCACAAGATAAATGTCTAAGAATATTGCAGCTCTTTTTTGAAAATGACACATCACAAATTTGGCTTCAGTTCATCCACAACCAAGCTACATTATTTCCAAATGTTGTGAAAATTATTGAAGGGGACAAAATTTCAATTACGGAAGTGTCAAATGAAATCAATAATTTAAAAACAAAATTACGAGAAAGAATTGATAACGATTACATTTCTTTAATTATTCGAAAAGACATCACTAGGTTGGAAGAACAAGGTGCCATTAAACGACCTGATTTTCTGAAACTGTCAAAATGTTTTACAATAACTGCTTGGAATATCTTGAAGAATGGACAATTCAATTTGAAGATATTAAAAATTTTCATTCGGTGACATTAAAAAAGGAGATTTTATGGGAATATGTGGAAAAATCTTTTGAATTAGTAACCATTTTCCGAAAAATAATATTTGCGAAAATGATCTTTTTGATGAAGTGTCACTGGTAAAAATTTATGTTTCAGATGAAAAAATTAAATGTTGGTTGTCTGCAAATGTGGAAACAGGCAAAAAATGGACGGAGTTATTCTTTCATTTCAAACAGAATAATATTCCTTATTAAAATATTTTGAAAATTGTAGATTTCGCGCTCGCCCTTCCAAGAACAAATGCAGCAACAGAACGTGTTTTTTCTAGTATCAATAAAATATGGACAACTGAAAAAACGCAGTTGAACATTAAAACTTCAAAATCTATATTAAGTGTAAAATATAATTTGACCATTCAAATTATATTATATTTTACGAATGTACATGTGAAATATTTCACACATTTTGATAAATGATCCGAATCTATTGCAAAGTATTCACTCGGATCAAAAATATGACCGCCAGAAGAAAATCATAATTTTTTTTTAAATAAAAAATTTAATTTGATTAAAAATCATGATGTTCAAATTATTATTTCTTACAAATATTTTTATAGTTAACAATAATTAATAATAAATACATTTTTGTACAAGTATATGAATGTATGCAATAAAATATAAATAATTAAATTTTAATTCTTATTTCATCCCATTTGTCCCGCTTTGTCTCAATGAAAATGTGGTCACTTTAACCATAGCGGACATTTTTTTACTATTACTAAAATAGTAAAACAATCTGTCTCTTCAAAGAGAGTTTGTCTTTTTCAAATTCCTGAGTAAAATTTTCATTTTTATGCTTTTTTCTCCCAATGCAAGTTCGATTTAAAATTACCTTCACATATCGCAATTTAAGATCACCCACCGTGTCACATATCAAATATAAAGTTTCGCATTCACACAATTTAAAAGCCACTATTAAGGTTTTTGTTCAAGGGACTTAAAAATTGTGCATCAGAATTCATATTCACTCTATTTTAAAATGAAACATCGAGATTCATATTCATACGATTTTAGAATCAAACATCAGAATTCATATTCACTCTATTTTGAAATGAAAAATTGAGATTCGCATTCACACAATTATAAAATCATACATATGATTAAAACCAACGTGAATTTACATGAAAGCATTATGAATCATGTGAAGATAATTATCTACAAAAACACCTGAGAAGCCATTGGAAAATAACATTGATTTGGGTTATTTTCCTATAATTTTTAAACAGTTACAAATACAATTTAAGAAAAGTGGTTACAAGAATTAAAAATTTTGGTGGCGCATTAATATTAAATTTTTAAAAAAATAAAAAATCCGTTTGAAAAACCATGCGGAAATGGTCAATAAATGATATATAAGTGTCGAGAAAGACATGGATTTACAATAGAATTAAGCATGTAATTAAGTAATTACTTAAATTAGAAATTTGGATGTTGTAAAAAAAACATCCATTAAAAAATCGAAATTAATAAAATCATATTAAAAGAGCTGTAAAGATGAAAAATAACTGAAAAGTCATGAATTGATCGCATCAAAAAGTGATTACTCACATTTGACCTTTGAATGCCGAATCACATCAAGAAGAAATTCTTCTAATTTGCCATTCGCGTGTCGTAATGAATTAAAAATATTGGAACTTGGAAAAACTTAGTAGAAAGGAAAGGGAAAAAAAACTATTAAAAAACCAGGCAATAAGAGGTTACTACCAATTTTTACTACTATGTTTTTCTAAAACTAGCATTTGATTTTTTTTAATTGGCAATTTGCTCTTCGCTAGTACATTTCCAAAGCAGTTTATATAAATTGCATTTTACAAAGAGTACTTATAGATAATTACATATATATCAAATTAGTTATAGTCGTAGTTAAATAAACAAATGTAGTTTCTTAAGCCACTGCTAGCAGGTTAATCTCAATGAGAAAGTGTCCATCAAAATCCCACATTGAACGGGAGGAAATGAAAGCAAACATGCTGCTTATTGATGTCCTTATCAATAAGAAAAGTGGAATTCCCCCCCCCCTTTTTTTCAAAGAACATGTTCCATCCACCTATTGCAGCACATGGGCTTCTTTTTCTTCGCAGCACATAATTTTTACATCTTTACCCATCCGTTTTAACTGGGTCACATTTAACTGGATGGATCCCTTAATTTAAGGGGTTTTCCTGGAACAGAATAGGTAAGACATCAGTCTATTACTAATCTCAAGAATCAGTCAGCTAAATGACAAGCAAAAGATGCTCACACAACAGAAGGCACTGTAAAAAAAATTTGGAATATGCATGACACAATATTCATCCAATACTCAGAAAAAATATTAACAGAATATTATGCAGCTTTGTTGCACCAATTAAAGGATGAAATCAATAGGAAATGAGCTCATATGGCAAAGAATGAAGTGTTCTTTCATAAAGTAATGCAATATATACAAATTGTGACTGACTGTGAAATAATGAATTTTTGTCTTGTTATGTGTTAAATTATATATGATATAATTTTAATAAATTTAATTACAAACATTGCTTTGCTTTGTTACTTATATGTTAGTTAAATAGAATCAAATTTCTGTATAACCCTCAACACGTCAACACTCTATTTTTGATTACGAGATAGCAAATTTCTGGTATGTCGGGTGTATAAGTCAATCGCCATTGATAAATCGATTATTATTCCTATAGGCGTCATGTGTCAAATAGGCTCAAAGAAAAATTTCATATAGTCATATCAGGGTTAGGTTTTTGACGTCAAAAAGTGGTTTTTGACATGACAAGGGTATAATACTGGTTTAAACCTTCAAAAACTGAAGTTTGCCAAGAAAATATATAAACTTCAAAACTACCAACAGTTGCGATGCATTATATTGAAATTTAATTATACTATAGGTAATCAGCAGGTTTTAAAATATTTTTTAATTAAAATTAAGGTAAAATAACAGATTTAAAGTCTCAGAAATTTATATTCAAATGCATGTAATTTTTTTTTTGATACTTAAGAAAATTAAAAGTTTATTACTATGCATTTTTGACATATAAGGAACATATAACTAATATTTATAAGGAGCTTACAAGTTATGTTGCATAAATACAAACTTGATACAAGTGTATAAAAAAGCTTTTTTAATGTTATACCGAATATATCTTTATTATCCAGTATGTTAATTTGAATTTAAAAGTAGTTATATTTGTGAATAATGATAAATATAATTCATATTGTTTATTATATTTATTTATAATTATTACACTTATCATTTTAAAACAATTTTTATCTCCTCTTGTATTAAGAATACAAATAATACATATCTTGAAAGCAAGAAGTAATTATTCAACAGCTGAATATTTAGATATTCAACAAAACTATATAGTATTCAGCAAAATGAAATTCACAAGTATTTGGATAAATTAAATTTTCAGCAGAGTAAATGAATAGGCTGAATATACTGTAAATCGACACTAACTACTCTGTGTATTTAACAGAAAGCACTTAAATTTGTATTGTCTTATGTTAAAAAGATTATTAAGAAGATTTAAAAGAATATTAAAAAGATTTTTCTTTAAAAGATGTCTAATGTACAAAACTGCTAATGTTTATCTTTAAAAATGTCTAATTTTTAGTAATAATCTATACTATACACTAAATTTGGTTATAAATAAATTTCTTAATAATATCACTGCAGATTTTCAATAACACATGAAAATGAATACATAATATTACAAAAGATGTGAGCTTTCAAAAGTACAAGATTTTGGTTACTATTCAAAATATAAGTGTTTCTTCATAATTTTAAATTTATTTTTTCTAGAACATATTTAGAAACACTATCATTTATAAAAAATATATAAATTTTACGTATTAATTAAATTTCACATATGAATATAGATTTTGGACATTTTTGACAGTGAGGTTTTTGACGTGACGGTTTAAACCAGGGATGGGGAAACTCAGGGATGAGATTAGCCA